>NW_028261388.1:78353920-78441420 GCF_051295495.1 Thamnophis sirtalis
CTTGACATACAAAGGGGCTAAAACTGGTTAAATACATGTGTTTATTAGTAAAAGCGATCTTTTTGCCAAAGGACTTGGTTTTTGAACTTCAATTTACACCGGAAAAGATCACCTTCTCAGCCACTGAAATATATTTTCTTCAGCAATGCCCTTCTGATGTTGGATTTCAAGAATGCGAAGAAAACACTCAAGCAACTGGTATTGGATACAGAAGATCAAATGGAATAGTCTTCCTTGCTTAAAGATTGTCTTTGTGAATCATTGGATTTGTTGACCAGGATAATATTTTATCAAATCTTATTCCAAGATTCTGAAGGAGCTCACTTTAGTGAGTTTCCTATGGCAGTTATGAAGGGATCTTTTAAGAACATCTCTTATGCAGCTCTGCTTGCTTTTTGAAACATAATCCTCATTGTCTCATATTGTTAATACAGGGATATCAAATTTCACTTCACAACTCTTGAATAACAACATTCTCAAGCCAACCAGATTTTGTTTAAACCATTTATCCATCAGAAATATATCCATTTCTCTAAACAACCCAACATTTTGCTTATACATTTTGGCAAGAATTATTGTGTTTCTGTTAAAATATATGTTATCTAATTGCTCCGTTGTCTGTTCTGCAGCTGTGTACTCAATTCTGCCATGCTCTTTACCCAAAAAGGCTTATTTCCAGATTAGTGTGGAAAATAACCTAGGTTTTTTTGACCTCTGAATCAATTACTTCCTGCTATCTGAGCAAATGTGATCCATGCCTGTTAAACTGTAATTACTAGGTAATGGATATTAAGGGAAAACAGCTTAGTATGTAAACATTCCTATTCCTAATAAATATCTGGAGATACTTTCAAGAATATAGAAAGTGCATCTATAGAGGAATACTTGATGGCTGCCACAGAAATTATTTTGGACCATGGATAAGATTGTATGAAGTAACTTTAGTTAATATTCAGCCTTTTATTTTATTTCATTTCATTTCATTTATTGAATTTATAGGCCGCCCAATCCCGGAGGACTCCGGGCGGCTTACAGAAATGAAAAATATTTTAAAAAGGATTAAAACAATAAGATACAACAAGATTAAGAAGAAACACAACATGCACCCAATCAAAGGGGGGCTGGACTTCAATCAAGAGGTCAACAGTCCCAGGCCTGCCGGAAAAGCCAGGTTTTAATAGCTTTACGGAAGGCCATGAGAGTGGGTAGGGTCTGGATCTCTGGGGGTAGCTCATTCCATAGGGATTAGTTCTTGATTATTTACTATTGTGTTCCAGAGGGCTTATTAACAGATAATGTAAGGAAGTTCATGGGATGCAAGCTTCTTCTTGCAGCCATCCGTAAATCTCCAAAAGCCTTGTTCGATGATTGGGCATATCTGGTAAACCAGCGGTCCTTCTGGCAGAAGGAACCAGTTTCACGGAATCCAATTATTGTACAAACTGGGGTGCTGGTGCTGGTTTTGCTCACTTGCCCGCCACTCACATGTAGCTGTGCAGCCCGGTTCCTAACAGGCCAAAAACTAGAACCAGTCTCTGGCCTGGGGGTTGGGGGACCCTGTGCTAAGCAGTCTGGCAGGGATTTCCTTGGTAAGAATCAGTGGGAGGTTCCCTTGTTGTGCATTTTCTTGAGCTTCGTTTATCTGAGAATGAAGCATAAATTGGGGAATTTCAATGTCTGAACTGACCTTGTGTTCTCTGCAGCATTACTCAAGGGCTAATGGCTCTGGAAGAGAAGAAATTACTCTGAAGGAAAAAAAATGTAGCTTCAGATAAGGGAAACAAGTGGGGTACAGTCATTCCATGAACATCCTAGTGTCTGTGGCAATGGTGGGTTCCTACCGATTCGGACTGGTTCAGCCGAACCAGTAATGGTTTGGTGGCCTGAATCACTGGAATCGGCAACGACCCAGGCCTGCCATGCCCCTGAACCGGTTCTCCGGGTGGCGCCATAGGCGCAGCCATCTTGTTGTTTGCTTTTGCACATGCGCAGAACAATTTGTTTTGCACTGCGCATGTGCAGACCATTTTTTTGCACTGCGCATGCGCGCACAGAGCGCATCAAGCATGTGCATGGTGCAGCAGCAAGTGACTGCTGGAACCCACCCCTTGTCTGTGCCATTTATGTTTCAGTTGGTATTTAGATATAAGACTTGTTTGTGTATATTAGAGAGAGAGAAAGAGAGAGAGAAAGAGCGAGAGAAAGAGAGGGAAAAAAGGAAGAATGGAAAATTTCCTCAGAGACTTAGCATATTGTAATTTTTTTAAAATCCTACAAAAATTAACCATGTCATATTTATACTGATTTGAAGCTGATATTCTTTATATAATCTTTGTTCTTTTTGTAGGACATATTACCATTACACAATATTTACTCAACTATTATTCCGATCTTGATATTGAGAAAAGGAATACATTTGGATTTACTGCACTTATGAAATCCGCAATGCAAGGACGAAGTGAATGTGTCAGAGCCTTAATACTAGCAGGTATACAGAATTCTTTTTTTCATTGTTTTCTTTCCCACTGAATTGTTGTACATTATCCTCAACGAAAAACTCCATTTATTTTCAGAATAGGTTTGGTTAGCTATTATTAAATGTGTACAGCAAATGTAGGATTTAGTTCCACAGTCATATTCTTGAAACCATTCATCATCAACTACTCTTTATTCAGTCATAGATCAGCACATAGAATATAGTACTCGCAGTTACTTAAATTGAAGTCAATAGAATTTAAGTTAATCATGATAGTTTCCCGATGATTTCAGTGGTTTTACTATATAAATCAATCCATTTTTTATATTGCTGTTTTCTACCGCTATATTTCTTAGAATAAATCTCAATCAGAAAGCTAAATTCTGGTAAAACATTTTATTTTTATTTCATTTTCATTTTTATTTTATACAATCACTTATATACTGTGCATAAAAAAAAGAAAAAAGGAAAAAAAAAACAAAACAAAAAAAAAAAAACCCACATAACACTTCATTCCCCCATACACCCTCTCCTCTCCCCCTCCAACTTTCCTTTCACCCCTCCAGCATTCCCCTCCTACTTCCCTACCCCCTCAGACATCTCCCCCTCCCTCCATTTCACCCTCCTCACATTCCCTCTCACTCCCTCTTTACTTCTCCCTTCTCTTTCCCTCTTCTCCTCACTTTGGTGTATTCATACAATTCAATTTGTTTTTTACAATAAAAGTAGAGAAAGAAAAAAAGAAAAAAAAAAGAAAAACGAGCCACAGTATACAAGTGAATTCTTATTGTTCTAAGGATTGAAACTGTAATTCCCCCCTCCCCCCTCCCCTCTATAATCCCCCCTCCCTAACCCCCTTACGGCTTCGCAGGTCCCATGCCCGGCATAGTTCTTTAACAAGCATTTGAGTATAATAAGGTCAGCTAACTTTAAAATTAAAAAAATAAGATAAAAATGAAGCCAAAAAGAAAAAGGAAAAATAATAGAAAATAAAAAATAAGAAACAAAAAAGAAACACCCACACTCACACACAAAAAGAAGAAAGAAACAAAAAGGGTCAATAAACCCACTACGTTAACACAGCTTCCCATTATCTGTAAATCTTAAACAATGTAATTCATTCCAAATTTCGATTATTTTGCTACTTGCAGGGTTTCAAACTATATTAGAACCAGGTAAGTTGATCAATTAGAATTCCCCAACTAAAAATCTCCTTGCTTTGTCTATCTATTCAAACCTTTAATTTATCTCTTTTTTATCCAGGTATCCAAACCTTTCTATAACACCATTAACTCAAATACTTCTTTCATTTTTCATTTCCAACACCTCCCTTTCTATCCTTACCCACCTCCACATATAAATTTTTTACCTTCCACCCTGCCTTTATCCATATCCACATATATATTTTGTCCACATTCCTTGCTCCTCCCATGTTTACTCCACTTTCCTGAAGATTCTCCGACCAATCTTTCTTAACCTTATATTGATATAGCAGCTCAAACAAACATCAGCTTGCGTTCTAGCCCCAAGTAATCTAATTACACTTTCGCTGCCCTTCCCTCTCCCACACACCTCCCAACTCCGTTCGTTCCAAACCGCAACTCAAAAAGATCACAATTTCCACTCTCTTCGTCTAAGAAAATAGTTCATGCACGATTAGAGTTAGAGTTCAGACAAAACTTCTGTACAATATATGTCCACAATCAGCAACGCTTCTTTCAGTCTCCATGTCTCATCATCGATATGCCACTTTTCCATTTTATCCCAGACGGAAATCATAAAGCTTTAAAAACATCGCTTAGTCTTTATTCTTTAGTCTTCTGCCCTTCCGGAAGAGGAAAGCAACACGCTCCGCCTTGTAGCCACGTGTCTCGCTGTTTGTCTTCTCCTTCTCCCTGTCTCTCCCCAGATCCGGATGAATCAGGAAGTCCCGCCTTCAGAGTCTCGTAGTAAAATTTTCGGGCTTCACAGACGGAGTTAATGCGGTATTTTTGGTTACCAAATGTAACTGTAATACCAGCTGGGACTTCCCATCTGTATGAAATCTGAGAGTTTCTGAGTTCTTCGGTTAAGAAAGCATACTGTCTTCTTGTTCTTAACATTTGAAATGGTATCTCCTTAAAAACAATCAAGTCGTCCCCATCAATTCTCAACCTCTTTCCGTAGAGCCTCTGTGTTATCTCATTTCTAGATTCCCTTGTGGTAAAGTATATTATTATGTCCCTCGGAAGCTGTCGCTGTTTTGCTACCCAAGAATTCTGGCGGTAAATTCTTTGAATCTGCCAATCAAAATTAAGTCCCGGACTTCCCACCAAGCGACTGAAAGCCTCAAAAAATGTCTGTTTCAAATTCTCCTGTTGGTTTTCACGCAGTCCTCTAACACGTATAGCAAAGGCAGTCTTGTTATAATTTAATTTGACAAGTTCTTTTTGGGCAGATTCAATTTCCTGTTCTAACGTTTGAATTTTTGATATCAGATTAAGGTTAGTTTCTTCCAAAAGTTCCAATTTGTCCTCCGTTTCAGCAATATAATCTGTCATGACTGTCATTACTCCGATCATATCCTGCTTTGCCTGAGCAATTTTAGCATCAAATTGATCAGATAAATCCGAAATCAGTTGATTAATCTCCTGTCTGAAATCATTAAGCGTTTTGAGAAGGAATTCTTGTGTTAGCAAGTCTCCCGTGGAGGGTGTAGGAGACAAGGGTAGCGGCTTCATAGCAGTTTTATTATTAAGGAAGCGCTTCTGTTTAGGTTTGGGAGCCATTCCAGAATAAAAATAAAAGACAAGCAATCAAGCGAGCCAAAAATCAAAGTCTGTGCTCCCCTCAGTTAATCTTTTAGCAATTAGTACGGAGAAGCTTTCAGGAGGGTAGGGTCAGCTAGCTGCGTCAGATCAAACACAAAAGCTACGAGATTGCCATCTTGTGACGCAGCTAAAAAAAGAAAGGGAGCCTTTTGCGAAATTGAAGCTGGTATTTTAAATGGTAATAGAAGAAGTTCCTCGGGAATAGTCCCCGCCCGGATTGGCTTTTAAATAGCTTAGCTTTGTCCTGGGGGGGGAGGCAATCTGCCTAGGCTGCAAAAAAGGCAGCGCGGAAAACTGGCCGGAGTAAAGGCTCAGCTAATGTTGAACCTCTTCTCCATTCACAGCAAAAAGAAAAGCTATGAATTACAAAGAGATCCTAACGACTGACCTTCTCCCTGCCCCTTTCTGCCAGAAAGGGGAGATATCTATAGATCTTATAAGATATACGAACCAGAGTCCTGGCAGGAGCTTTATTGAGCTCCCGACGGCGGCAGCTCCTCCCCTCGAAGCCCTATCAGAAAGCTAAATTATATAACACATTTGTTGTATATCATAAATAGTAAAAATAATAAAATAAGCATTTAACCGTTTTTCTGCAAAACTACATGTAGCTTCCGTGAAAAATCCCTATGCCAAATTTGGAGAGAGTTTTGTGCAAAATAAAAGCATATATTTCTAACCAAGAATAGCTTGAAAATCACTGCACTTAATCTCTATTAAAAATGCCATATTTAATCTCGTCAAAAAGGAAATTTAGCCTCCTGGAAAATGGAAGCTGTTAAAACTGAGATGCTTAGCAAACACAGAGAAGCAGGATGGAACTTAAATCATCCTGTCTTAGCATCAGAAACACAAATTTCTCTGAGTGTTTTTCCTGCAAGTGTTCCGTTCTCTACTACGTGGCCTTTTAATAGTATTTAGTATTATTAGTTCTTAGATTTTCTTTCTTTTTCTTTTGGTTTTTATGCACATGGAACATGACTCCTGTTTTTTTCTGCCACTCGCTCAATTGTTAAATTCGTAGACACTGAAGATCACGGGGCAGTTTCTGCGTATAACTATATGCCTTTGGTCATCTGTGCTATCATGCAAACTATGCTCTTTTCCCATTACTAATGTACCCGTTACACAGTGGTAGGTTTCAAAAATTGTTCGAACCTACTCTGTGGGTGTGGCCTCCTTTGTGGGAGTGGCTTGCCACCCATGTGACCGAATATGAAGATGCCACTTGTCAGAACCACCTTAAATTACCTCACACACAGCACTGGCATGCATAAGAATATGATGTAAGCTTGTTTTTTAAAAGGCATCTTTGGTTTGCGTTAAAACAACTTCAACACACGCAATGTTCTGATTGCACCACAAACGCAGTAGTCATCCTTACCTTTCATAGAGGCACTGAGTTTTATAAATATGAGCATGATAGTGTAGAATAATCATATCCAAGGACCAGTGGTGGGTTTCAAAAAATTTTGGAACCTCTTCTGAAGGTGTGGCCTGCTTTCCGGGTCCACTGGTGGAACCTCTTCTAACCGGTTCGGTAGATTTGACGAGCCGGTTCTACGAATAGGTGTGAACTGGTAGGAACCCACCTTTGCCGTTACAGGTAATCCTCAATTTACAACCATTCATTTAACAACAGTTGGAAGTTATGAGAGCCTCAGAAAAAAAGTGACCTACAACCTCTCCTCAGCGTTCTGACTCTTGCAACACCCTTGCAATCACTTGGTTGCTTTGTAATCAGCTCGCATCTTTCATTCACGTGATCATGATTTGTGACGTTCCTAACCAGTTTACAATAAGCAAAATCACTTAATGACTGCATGATTCATTTAATGGTCACGTTATTCGCTTAAGAACCATGGTAATTTGCTAAACACAACCACGGTAAAAATGGTCATGAAATCCGGTTACCTGATTGTTCTGACCCGCTCCTCCATCCAGTAATGAAAGCCGAGACAAGCTTAACTAGAATGTACTTTTAATAGCAAGAAGCCAAAATCTCGGTGGCTGAAAGCCAAGCAAACAAACAGATAAGGACCTTGGCAGCAAGTCCGACAAACCTTGGCAGCAATCCAGCCTGCCAAGTTAGTTACGTTGCCTTTAGTCAATGCAGGAGGGGCGTGTCACAAGCAGTCTTTTTTATAGACTGGAGAGGAGCCTAATGACCATCAGCTGAGCGCAATTACCTCCTGTAATTGCGTGATTGTTCCTGACGTCGAGTAGCTCTTCAATGGCATGCATCCAGGAACAACTCACTGTTGGCTTCTGGATCACTCTCCCTTGTCTCCTCCCCACTGATCCAAGGCTCAGGTGCCACCTGGTGGCCAACCAGCCTCTCTGCGCCCTGCTTGGAGTCTGCGCCCTTGTCCAGGGTCCTCCACATCCTCCAGAGCCGACTCATAGGGCCACTCGCTGTCGGCGTCTGGTGGCAGCTCCAATGGCTCCTGCTGGGCCACAACACCTGATGATGACTCTCTTATCCACTGCATTGTTTAGTGACTGAATTTCCAGTCCCAATTGTGGTTGTAAATCAAAAACTACCTGTCATTATAACGTTCCCAGTATTGCTGGAAAAAAATGGTACAGGAAAGTAATGCTCTATCTTAGTCCTCCATGGGTAAAGGGATGCCAACTTATTTCCCACTTTCTAAAATGTTTCATGCATTTCCAGAAACTAATATAATGACAAGAGCATTTCACCTACAGGTAAACACCCTGCTCCTCTTGTAGAACCCGAATCAGTTTTATAAGAAATCAACTTTATTACTAAGTTGACTTTTAAAAAAATGCAAAATATACAAACAAAAATTAGGAAATCTTTTCATCGTATTTGGAAGTGTCACAATATTTGACATTATATTTTTATGTAGCTCTTTGCTGAGATTCACAAAGGCAAGAAACAATGATGGGAAAGTCACTGCGTAAGTCAGTTGCTTCTCTATTTTTGGTGTAGCTTTAGGTGTATCTTTCACTTGTTCTTCTTATAGTCTGATAAGTCTTAAATGAATCTCTTAACCATTCATGAGATTAACCTAAATGCATAGACTTTACCATCTGTTATAGCAAACATCCCTTCTGTTTATCCTTTGGTTGTGTGTCTGGTTTTTTAAAGTGAATTTTGGAGGTTGTTCGGTTTGTTTCCTTTATTTGTTTATTTATTTATTTGTTTGTTTATTTATTATTTATTTATTTATTTATTATTATTTATTTATTTATTTATTTATTTATTTATTTATTTATTTATTTGTACGATTTATAGGCCGCCCAATCCCGGAGGACTCCGGGCGGCTTACAACGAAGGGAAAAAAAGAAATAATAAAAAAAATTTAAATTAAAAACAGGTTAAAATCAACACACATACGTTATGATCGGGGCTGGACCTCAACAATGAGGTCAACAGCCCCAGGCCTGCCGGAATAGCCAGGTTTTAACAGCTTTCCTGAAGGCCATGAGAGTGGGTAAGGTCCGGATCTCTGGGGGAGCTCATTCCAAAGGGTCGGAGCAGCCACAGAGAAGGCTCTCCTCCGGGGAGCCGCCAGCCGACATTGTCTGGCTGATGGCATCTGAAGGAGACCCACCCTGTGGGATCTCACCGGCCGTTGGGAGGAATGTGGCAGTAGGCGGTCTCACAGGTATGCTGGCCCTAAGCCATGTAGGGCTTTAAAGGTAATAACCAACACCTTGAATTGCGTCCGGAGACCAATAGGTAGCCAGTGCAGTTCGCGGAGGATAGGTGTAACGTGGGTGTACCTAGGTACACCCAATATCACTCGCGCGGCTGCATTCTGGACTAGTTGCAGTCTCCGAACACTTTTCAAGGGTAGCCCCATGTAGAGCGCTTTCCTTTCCCCTGCATTGTGCTTTGAATGAAGAAAGATAACAAATTCTTCTTCTTTTTCTTTTTAATGAGATTCATTGTAGCTTTAACATTTTCATTCTCTCGATCATTCTTTATTTTGGTCTCTAAGAACAACGCAGAATTTATATTGGAGGAAAGTGTGTGCAAAGCAGGTCTCCCAGTTGGTATTCCAATACTGTTTTTTAAATGCTGTTTCTTCACGGCAAAATGTGTTTCTTCTTGACAATTTTTTTACCAAATCAATAATTGTACTTTACAATGAATTCAAAAGCAGTGTGTCACACTGTAAATAAATCGTTAGCTACATGGCAGCAATTTTAACAAATAAAATACATTTTGGTGAGAGATTTAAAAAACATATAAATCCCTTAAAAATAAAACTCAATTTTATTGTCAGCCACTGAAAAATCTGCTTAGGTTAGATTCTATTATCAAAAAAGCCTACAGCGCCTCCTAAACAAAGAGAAGAGATTGATTGGCACCTTGATTGTTAGCCTTGAGTTCACGAAGACCAGATGTGGAAAAGCTGAAAAGAGTGTAATCTATGTACAGGTAGTCCTCAGTCAACGATTGCCCTGTTTAGTGACTATTCAAACATAGGACAGTATTAAAAAAGTAATTTTTCAAATAGTTTTCAAACTTATGGAGGTTGTATCATCTTATGGTCATGTAATCATGATTTGGGAAATTAAAAAACTGATCTATGACAACTGCAGCATCTCATGGCCGTTTGAGATCTTCATATCTAGCTTCCAACACGCAAAGTCATTGGAGAAGCCAGAAGTAATGTAAGTTGTGGTCATGTGACGATCACATGAGTATTTGATCATCACTTAATAACTGAGTCATTTTATGGCTAAGTTGCTTAGGGACAGAATGGCCTATCTCAGTTGCTGTGATTAATTTAGGATCACCCATAATTAGACTTCAGAAGAGCAAATTCTGATTAAGTCAATGAAGAAGTAGGTAGGATACAATGGCTTGGCATTGTGAAGGAGAAATGTATCCGAGGAGGAGGAAAAATCCTATGAAAAGTGATACTGGAGTCTAGATTATAAACAATTCCTCCAGGAAAGAAAAACAGGAGGCATCTAAGAACATTAGCATGGTGTCATGCAGTGTCATCTAAAATGCTATCAAGAAAAAAAAAAATCTAAAGGAAATGGAAGGAGATGTACCCCGAAACATCTCTGCAAGTTCCAGGTCCATCCATAGAAAAGACATATGTATTTTGGTCCCGTGGCACGCCAAAACCGCGGTAGACTAAAGCGCGCCCGACGAAAGCGCGTACGTGACGTCATCAGCAGCACGACAAATAAAATTAAAAATAAATTAAATTAAAATTAAAATTAAATTAAAGCAAGCCGATTCACATAAAGGTAAGGGTTAGGGTTAGGGTTAGGGTTAGGTTTAGGGTTACGTTAAGTGTTAGGGTTAGGGTTAGGGTTAGGTTAAGGGTTAGCATTAGGTTTAGGGTTAGGTTTAGGGTTAGGTTAAGGGTTAGGCTTAGGGTTAGGTTTAGGGTTAGGTTTGGGGGGGGGTTAGGTTTAGATTTATGTATTAATTTTAAGTTTACCGCTCACAGCGCGCTGTTTTCATTGCGCTGTGATGACGTCACGTACACGCTTTCGTCGAGCGTGCTTTTGTCTACCGCGGTTTTGTGGTGGAACCTTTTGGTCCAACCATGAACTCTCCAATACTGTCTAACCCAGGGGTAGTCAACCTTTTTATACCTACCGCCCACTTCTGTATCTCTGTTAGTAGTAAAATTTTCTGACCGCCCACCGGTTCCACAGTAATGGTGATTTTATGAAAACCTAATGACATTTTTAAAATAATGCTATGACATTTTTTTTTAAAAAGTCAATTAAAAAAAAAGGAAAGTGCTTCAGTATCGGACAAAACCCCTACTGCCCACCATGAAAGCTGGAACGCCCACTAGTGGGCGGTAGGGACCAGGTTGACTACCATTGGTCTAACATGTCTCTGTGTATGGAATGTATTGGTATTGGTATTTTATTATTTGTATGCCGCCCTTCTCTGGGAGGACTCAGGGCGGCGAACAATTCAAAGGGGGGAAAAAGGGGGAACATAAAAGACAAAATAAAAATAATAAAAGTAGGCAACAGTCGCACAACCATACATGTCGAGAGGGGAGGGAACTCATCACCCCCAGGCCTGCCGACAAAGCCAGGTTTTGACGGCTTTTCGGAAGGCCTGGGGAGAGGTGAGGGTCCGAATCCCTGCGGGGAGTTCATTCCAGAGGGCCGGAGCTGCCACAGAGAAGGCCCTCCCCCGGGTAATAGCCAGGTGGCATTGGCTGGTAGATGGCACCCGGAGGAGGCCAACCCTGTGAGATCTAATGGGTCCATGGGAGGTAATTGGCAGCAGGCGGTCTCTCAAGTACCCAGATCCAATACCATGAAGGGCTTTATAAGTTACGACTAGCACCTTGAAGCGTATCCAGAGACTGATCGGTAACCAGTGCAGCTCGCGGAGGATAGGTGTAACGTGGGTGTACCGAAGTGCACCCACAATCGCTCGCGCGGCTGCGTTCTGGATGAGTTGAAGTCTCCGAATACTCTTCAAGGGCTGCCCCATGTAGAGCGCATTGCAGTAGTCCAGTCTTGAGGTCACGAGGGCGTGAGTGACTGTTGCGAGTGCCTCCCGGTCCAGGTAGACAATGTATACAATGTTGTAATATTTTACCCATTCCTAGAGTTCTGTTCCAATCTGGAATCAGCCTTCTGAAAAACACATTTTCTTTCATGCTTAGAATACTAAAAAAAAACATTTTGCACATCTCTATATTTTATATTGGAGTAACCACCACGAGAAAGGCAAGGCAGTAAATCTTTCTTCCTCTCTCAACCTTATGTTGAGAGAGGATTTTTCTTTTTTTACATTCACTGAGAGGACTGGAACAATCTGGTGAAAAGAATAAGGAATGACTGCTAGTGGAAAGCATGAATCCCTTTCCTGGTCAACCTGGACGTTATCCATTGATTAGGAGAGGTTGGTTTCTTGATATATTTATTTATTTTTAATGCTCAGAATCTCTATTTCTGTTTGAGTGCATATGGGTTCTTCTACATTTTTGTGTGCAAGAGAACGGTTGGTGTTTGCGGATGAGGCAATCAGTCAATGTTGTAATTTGAATTCCTTATTTTAAGAAAATTAATTTTAATCAGCGATTGTGTTTCATTTTACTTTGATTATGTTGATTTTCTGAAGGCTACAGTATTAATGCGATGTTATGCAGAACATATCAGTACTGTACTTCAAACCTCTAAACAATTTAGCATAGTTCAAAACCTTATTACCAGACTATCAACCATGATAGCTAACAATAGCAATCAAGAGCTGCAACTTGTACACCCTCACAGTTAAAAACACATACAGCATGACCTTAATTTCTCTCTCTCTTTCTCTCTCCCTTGTTTCTTTGAAGGAGCAAATATTAATGCAACAGATCCAGGTCGTGGATTCACTCCTCTGGAATGGGCATGTTTCACAGGAAGAATAGAATCTGCATATCTTATACAAAGACTTATGGATAAACCATGTGCTGAGCAATTTTGTGATCAGTATTTGCTCGAGTGGCCAAAGTTGAAGGAACTCCTTGCTAAGGCTCCAGGTTCAAAAACTTGCTTGCAGAAGATCTCAGAAACTTTGAGATCCATTGTAGATTTCAGAACTTTCCACGGTCCTGAAGAAGATGGAGTCCTCGATCACATGGTTAGAACGACGACAAGTTTAAGAAGCTCGTTCGTTGCAACAGCTTGCAGGACTGTGTGCCCTGAAAGTCCTCCTGCTGTAGGGAAACGAAGGCCGGCTGTGCAAGAAATTCTTAGGAAACAAAGAGCTAAAGAACTTCAAACTTTGGAGAACGGGGACCATTTTAACAGCTACAAGAAGCTGTTTCAGAATTCCAGAATTACACTAGTGTCCAAAACGAAGGAACGGAGAGCCAGTCTGCAGCCTTCCCATTTAAATAGGCCCCAGGTCAACGTTATGGTTCGAAGGAAAGCCAGCCTGTTGCCACTGCATCTGTTAAGGAGAAGCAGTGTTCGCCCTGGGCTTGTCATCCCCAGAGTCCGTATAAGTAAGGCGCCTCGGCCCACCTACCAGCCGGAGAAAGTGCAACGGAAAAACAACGCCAGTGATGGGACCTACTTGGAGATTCCCAAATGGAGATATAAGGAGCTGAAGGAACAGAGGAAGAAGGCTGAAGAAGAAAAGAAAAAAGCCGAAACTCTACAGAAACCCACATCACCATCTCTTCAGAAAAAAAGGACTTAAGCCGAGTTGCTGTTGGTACCAGTAAATGGATTGACACGGTGTATTACATAAATTTAAGAAAAGGAAGATCCAACCGAAGATCACCTTTTTTTAAGAGACTTACGAAATGCAAGGCAACTGTATGAACAAGGCTAACGTATGAAGAAGATTATTTTTCTACAATTTTAACAATTATCCTCCCCAAAGTAAAGGGCAACAGGATTAAACTCCAAATAGAGAGGCCATGTCCTCAAATATACAGTTTACAGCAGTCCTAAACATCAGTCTTCTCCCTGGGGTGCAGGACAGACTCCTCATCCTGCCCCAGCCGATGGGTGAAGAAGCAGTCTTAAGTTGTCACAAAGTGTATTGGTACAAAAGTAGTTTTTTTCCCTTGAAGCCAGTGGGAGTCAACCTGGTCCCTACCGCCCACTAGTGGGCGTTCCAGTTTTCATGGCGGGCGGTGGGGGTTTGCTGTAACTCTGCTTTATGAATTTTATAAAGTAAAGTTACTTCCCTACTTTACAAATCACCATTTACTGCGGAACCGGTGGGCGGTTAGAAAATTTTACTACTAACAGAGATACAAAAGTGGGCGGTAGGTATAAAAAAGTTGACTACCCCTGCTTTGAGCCAATACTATCTCCCCTGGTTTCAAGATACATACAATTTGTGCTACTTCAGAATTTGAGAGGTGAAGTCAAATAACCTGTTGTGGGGATGATCGGGGGGCTGTTTCAAAGCATTGAGCCTCTCCTCTGGTCACTTCCCAGCCTCTGATACAGCAATGGCTCTCTGAGGATTTGCACTCCCTGTTAGCGGTTCTTAGCAGAATTCTTTTCGTGTTCTTGCTTTTCCCCCCTCTCTGTTTTTTGAAATCAACTTCTTTCCAAGCTTCCAACAAGGTAGAGAGAACAGATCTCTACGATTTTATCTGGGAAAAGTAAAGGGCTTTGCACAATTTCATATTATTGTATTCTGAAGCGGCCTCAAAGGGAATCTGATTTTTAGATGTAGGAGCTCTGCAGAGTTTACAAAATGAGAGATGCTAAATTAGCTTTTGTGAATTGAATTGAATTTTAATTTATTGCATTTATATGCCGCCCTTTTCCCCGAAGGGGACTCAGGGCGGCTCACAATCCAAGTCAGGAAAGGGGGTAAAGATAAGGGATAAAAAGACGAACAGAACAATACACAATTTAAAAGCACACAACAACCATACCATTCGAGGTGGGGGGGAAAGCTCTTTAGCCCCAGGCCTGTCGGAACAGCCAGGTTTTAAGGGCTTTGTGGAAGGCCTGGAGGGTGGTGAGGGTTCGAATCTCCACGGGGAGCTCGTTCCAGAGGGTCGGAGCAGCCACAGAGAAGGCTCTCCTCCGGGTAGTCGCCAGTCGGCGTTGGCCGGCGGAATGGAATTCGGAGGAGGCCTAATCTGTGGGATCTAATCAGTCTATTGGAGGTAATTGGCAGCAGGCGGTCTCTCAAGTTGTCCTATTAACCATGGATAACGCCACAAATAAGGAAAGTGGATTCCCTAGCAACTGCTCACTTTCCATTCTCTTCCATGCAACCTGGCTGGTTGTATACTCATGGTAAGGTTTATCTACCCTTCTTCCTCTTGGGGGATTATTTCTGTCCTGGCGTCTTCCCTTATTTTACAGTTTTACCTTGGAACATGGCCAAATGGGAAGTGAGAGAAAGGGCAGACATATCTGTCAGTGTTCCAAATATCATGCAGAATTAAATCAGAGTCGAAGGCAAAACTATGCTTAAGGTTCCAATTTAATAAGGCAGGCATGTTGGCATAGTGCTATGGGATTCCGACTCTGGAAGTTACATCAGAATCCCACCCAGTTAAAAGTTCATGATCTTGCCCCCACACCCACAGTCCATCACATGGTCCAATCTTCTTCTTCCACGCTGGCATCTACGCCTAACTGCTTCCGGTCAGGTGTAAAGGTTTGGGAGACAAAAGATGACCTTGAGCTTCTAGGAAGGAATTTTTTATTTTGAAAACAACACATTGCTAAATCCCCCCCCCCTTAATAAGAGTGTGGCAGGCCAAAGATTCTTAAAGGAACCACTGCAGGCATGACAATATCAATCTCTAGATCTCAAGCAGAATTGCTCAAACAGATCCACCCTGTTCATGCTGCTGTGCTCTGATTGGTGGAAATAATCCCACATCAGGGCTGTCAAGCTCGCGGCCCACAACCTGAATGCATCGCGTGCTGGCCACGCCCGGTTTAGCGAAGGGGAAAAAGTCAATGATGCGTCACATCATGACTCAAGTTTGACCTCCCTGTCCTACATGATGGGTGTAGTGCTGAAGGGGGAGCAAAACCAGGAGAGGAGAATCAAAAATCTTGCCCATAATGAATAGTACAGTTTCAGATCAGGAGAACACTATTTGGTAGCAGTGGGAGATTCAGTCGAAAGATTGGCAATACAACCAAGATGTTTTATGCCTACAAGGATGGTTAATTCAATAGTAGGGAAAGGCACAGAGAATTTAAGAAATAATAAATAAATAACCACAAAGCAAAAATTAATAAAAATAGTACTCTTTCAAGGAAGTATATAGAGAATTAGAAAAAGAAGGAATAGATGACATAAATTTCTAATTCAGGATACGTGAGAGATTTAAATATGCTTTAAGGGTCCCCCCTCACCCCATACAGAGGTTAAGCTTGTTGCTTGCCTATAGAAAATATGCTAGTCCAAAACATTTTTAAAGTATATAAAATCTCAGGGGAATTTGGCAAAACAAAACCCCCATGTAGAATTTATGTTTTAATTTTGAGAGCTAGAAATTAAGGTAAGCAAATGGCACCTGATATATTGCCTATTGGTGAAAGGTGTTTTGTTGCTAATCCGAAAAACAAATCTTTTTTAAAGTTAATAAAAATTCAGCTTATTTTTACAGTAACCATTTCTACAAAAACCTCAATTACTTTTCGGTATGATACCCCGTTTAAAATTTGACCCACTTCTATTATAAAACTGAGCCCAAAAATAATTGCGACAATTGCATTTATTTACTAAAGAGATGGAATAAAAATATATTTTCCCCCAGTGTTTTTAAACACATATTTAACGCATAACCACCTCTTCTGGTGACATTGCTAAGCATCTAAAATCTGAAATTATTCTTCAAATTGACTGTGGGTGACTTCATGTGTTTTTCTGGCCAACAGATAGGAGCCGTTTGTTTTCCCTGCAGTATTTTACTTTCCAAGAATTTCTTGCTAGTTTCCCATCGTTAACCAGGCCTGCTTAGCCCTTTTAAATCACACAGTCAGCCAGGTGCTGTCACGTAGCCAGGTGAAACAGTCATGGAAGCTTTAACGGTAATTGCACTGTGGCACGACAAAACCGCGGTCCACTAAAGCGCACCCGATTAAAGCGCGTCGCTGACATCAGCAGCGCGACAACAGCGACCGCAGAGAAAAAAGGGTGCTTTAAAAAGCGCTTTGAAAGCAAGCCGATTCACGTTAAGGTAAGGGTTAGGGTTAGGGTTAGGGTTAGGTTAAGGGTTACGTTTAGGTTTAGGGTTAGGGTTAGGTTAAGCGTTAGGGTTAGGTTTAGGGTTAGGTTAAGGGTTAGCGTTAGGTTTAGGGTTAGGTTTAGGGTTAGGTTTCGGGGGGTTAGGGTTAGGTTTAGGGGTTAATTTTAGCTTTAGCGCTCAGCGTGCTTTTTTCGTCGCGCTGTGATGACGTCAGGTACGCGGTTTCATCGAGCACGCTTTAGTCGACCGCAGTTTTGTGGTGGAACCAATTGCACTGCACTTATACTTTCTCGCATGTGATTCCTCAGAAGTAAAGAATCAGCTTTAAGAACCAGAATGATAAATACCTCATTCCTCAAACTGCACTATCTGTACCAATCCCTTTTCCCAGGTAAAAAATTCACCTTTCAGGTAAATACCCTTTAGGGTTAACAACAACAACAAATTAAGGGCAATATATGTCAGAAAGGAGTTTTCACTCTGCATTGAACTGAAAATAACTTTACAGTGCAGTCCAATCCGTCCCAGCTCAGAAATAAAATCCACTGGGTTCAGAGGGGATTATTTCCTGACAGGATTACCGCCATCGTTAATACACGCTTGTTCCATGTATGCCAGGTGATCACGAAGTGCCTGCTTTTGTCAAATCTGTGCCAGCTAAAACTATGACTCATGTAACAAGCAAGCAACATATATTAAGGGCATGCTATAAGGAGATGGATAAAATTTCGAAAGACGGATTATTTTGTAATTGGTGGATAAGATTTTAGACGCCAGTAGCAGAATGGTTCTCAGGTGAGCTCTGACGTAAAAGGTGTATTTTCTTCAGAGCCAATAGGAACATACTTCTATATAAAATCACGAAATCATCTTCCTCCAAATCGATCTACTGCAATAAACAGGCACATGAGTTTGCACTTTAACTATTGCAAAATTAAATTACAAATGTGCTTGAAATGTACCACTGTATTCACTCAGGGATGAAGCTCAGTAGTAACGTTGAAGGGTACAACGCATTTTTGTCAGCATATTATATATTGATAAAACAATAAATTATGTTTTCATTATGGAGTATATTATTTCTTTGTTTGGGACTGTTGTGTTATTTTGTCCTGATCTCTCAGAGTTTCAATTTAGTCCTAATTGGTTTTAATTTCCATGTCAAAGGGATTTATTGGATTAAGGGGGGTGGGGAGGGAGGGAGAGAGAGAGAGAGATTTTTTTTCTGACTAGGCATTATATAGATCCAGTACCAGGCTGGGTCTTCTGGTACGAAGCATTAGCACCTGTTTGGCTGATGACAAGATATGTCTTTCTGAATTATTCCACCAGTTTGAATTTCATTTTCTTACTTACAAAGACATACTCCAATTCCATTCAACCCTGAGCATCTTACCCTCCATGCCCAATAACAAGATTAAAGCACAAACGAAACAAGGCAAGGAGATAATCTCTGACAGCATCAAAGCACAGAACATTAATCACCGTCCTCCTCGTGGTAGAGAGATCAGAGACAAATCTTTCCTTCTGCTCTAGCTAGACCTTAATAGCTTTCCAAAAAACTTGCAGAATTGGGATCAAGCTAATCTCAAAAAGAAAACCTTTCCAGAAAAGAGGGATATTAAAAGAAGACGGGTCACTGTGGTTCTATGTGATAATTTTCTTTTGGAATTTGGCTACGTATTTTATTCAGATTTCTCTAAATACAAGTTGATCAGAATGAGAGTCACACATTTTAATTTTTAACAGTGGTAATGACTATCTTTTCAGAATACAACAATATTTTTATTGATCAGAATTTGTAGCAACATTCTACATCTATTATTAATACAGGTAGGTCTCGACTTACGATCACAATTGAGCCCCAAATTTCTGATGCTGAGCAAGGCAGTTGTTACGTGAATTTTGCCCCCCATTCAACAACCTTTCTTGCCACCGTTGTTGAGTGAATCATTGCAGTTATTAGGTTAACGACATGATTGTAAAGTTAGTAACCTGGTTGTTCGGTGAATCTGGGTTCCGCGTTGACTGCTTGTCAGAAGGTCGCAAAAGGGGATCACATGACCCCAGCACATTGCAGCCGTCAAATACGAGCCAGTTCCCAAGTGTTTGAATTTTGCCCCACTTTATAACCTTTCTTGCAACAGTTGTTAAGTGAATCATTGCAGTTGTCGGGGATTATATGAAGCTCCAGGGGCAGCTCATTCCAGAGGGAAGGCGCTCCCACAGAGAAGGCTCTCCCCCTGGGGGTCGCTAGTCGACACTGTCTCGCCGACGGCACCCTGAGGAGGCCAACTCTGTGGGATCGCACTGGACGGTGGGAGGCTACCAGTGGCAGTAGGTGTTCTCGCAGGTATCCTGGGCCTAAGCCATGGGGCGCTTTAAAGGTCATAATTAGTACCTTGAATCGCACCCGGAAGACAACCGGCAACCAGTGCAGGCCGCCTAAAAGGGGTTCAACATGGGAGCACCTAGGCGCCCCCATGATAACCTGCGCAGCCGCATGAGTACAATGTTCCTTTCTGAAGCTGTGTATTCTAATATTTTTTGCTTGGTATCCACCCAATCATTCAATCTATTTAAAATATACTCTGTACCATTTCTGGGGCAACGGTTAGCAGGTTTTATGGAATCTCCCCTTTTCAAAAGTTGGAATTACTGCACTGTTTCTCTAAATTAGAGGGATGCACCCTCTAATGGCATTAATATAAGTAAATGGAGGTTAGCAGAGAGGCTCACCAAACAGACAAAGCTTTAAAAATTTCTGATGGCAATATGCCATCTCCCGTGGTCTTTCCAGCCATCTGTTGTGAAATTATTTTTTTAACTTCTACAGCGGTTACTGAGGCCATTTTAGTGATATTTTAATATATCTGCCCTCATTACAGATATATTAAAATACATATAATCCAATCCAGTCAGGGCCGGATTTAGATGAAAAGAGGCCCTGGGCTATTCCACTTATGAGGCCCTTTCACCTCCCATTTTTAAGTTTGTAAATTACATGAGAGACAATAAAATACATCATTACTGTGATATATATCAATATATATAGCTGGCCTCCCGACGGAGGGCGGCTCTGCTCTGCGGCAAAGGCAGCGAGGCCAGCCGCCTCCCCTGCTGCGCTCAGCTGCCCGGCTCGGCCCCCTTGCCCTCACCTGCCTGGCCGCTGGTGGGCTCCGCGTCGACAGGGTGGCTACTGGGAGCAGCCGCGCCTCTCGCCCGACCGCCGGTGCCGGGAACGTGGGCGGGCTCCCCAACTGCCGCGGCACTGGAATGATCTTAACCAATACATTTTTATGTTTGTTTATTAGTCATACGCGTAGAATTTCTCCTTATTTTCGGTTCAGTGTTTTAGTGTTCACTGTTTTTAGAATAGTGTAATTTTAATTTTGCTAACAATTTGAATGTAGGCCCCTCTTGATCTTGAGGCCCTAGGCTGAAGCCTAGTTAGCCTATAGGAAAATCTGGCACTGAATCCAGTCAGAGCTGAAGAAGCTTCTTGGATGAGAAGCAAAACATTTTCAAAGAAAAAAAACAGAAAGCCCATATGCCTCTTGAAAAAATAAGCACTTTTGGAATAACTGTGACCTGGATGACTGAGAATCTCCATTGATTTTGGGGGGAAATCATCCAAATGTCAGATAAAATCTAAAATCTATGCTTCTATTACTACTTTTATTTCTCTTTGGCCTTGGGACATTAATTCCCTGAATTCTGTATTATTATTTTGTAAGCATGACAGTTAATTCCTGCCTTTTATAATACTCTAGTTTCCTCCTCCTCATCTGCACTCAATACTTCCAACATATATGAAATCCTTATCTTTTTTTGGTATGCTATTGTTAATCTACTAATTAGGAGTGCAATTAATGAGCCTCTCAATAAAGAAAGCTAGTTTTGGAATAATTGATATCTAGTTTTTTTATTGCTGCAATAAAATGCTAGTGTTTGCCGATAATGCCTCAAGCCAACCAAAATCTGAAGCTAAAAGAACTTTTGCCAGTCTTTTAAGGTATATAAGTATTTGTTGACAACAGAAGGTAAAATCATTGTTTGAAAAAGCTTAAGAAGGGCAAACCTATGACCTTGTTTATCTTTTAGCATGGATCAGAGAATCCTTTGAGAATGGTGTACTTTGTGTGTTTGATGGAGTTTTCATCTAATATAACAATCAAAGTAATTAGTGATCTGTGATAGTGGATGTGTCCGCAGCCTTTCCCTAAATATTCAATCAAATGATTATTCAGATTAAAGACCTGTAGACAATAGGCCTCCTGATTAAAACAGAAAAAATAATATTTGTACTATTGTGGATGCTTAGGAAAACTGTATGATGACTGTGATCTAATAAACAAGGCTTTATTTTTTTAATACTTTATAAAATTGAGTTAAAATTTACTGAGAAAGAGATTTGTTATTTTTAAAACGCAGTAACGTTTCTGCGTCTTAGGCGGTCTGAATAGATAAATGTGCTAATGATTTTGATGTTGTTTTCAAAATTATTTTGATATTTTTAACTGTTGATTTGGAGCTGCCCAGAGATGCGTGGCTATAGAAATATTTTAAATAAATCAATAAGTCACACCCGCCTAAGCTATTTATCAGGTGGCATCTCTATCTCTTCAGGGGCAAAATATATATCATTAAGCATATATAAACAGGAAATGCTATTGGTCATAGTGACTATACTGTTCGGTATGTACAGTATTTGGTACATATAAAAAATATTTTCTCTATTGTTGAAGATGCTTTTTGAAATAAACTTTCCAGCTTCCTCCAATGTGGCTTCAGTTACCAATTTTGAAGGCTGATGAAAAGTCTCTTTGTAAAACTGTTGCTTAATCTTCTGGTTAAATATTGAGAATCTGCCAGAATTTTGATCATGTGCATTACAAATAGTATTACTTTTGTTACTGTACAATTTGGCATTATAAAAGGGTGACAAGCCTTGGATAATATTATATTGTGTTCTGTCCCCCCTTCTTCGCTCGTTAACAGACGACAGGCAGACGAACTTAAAAGGAAGGAACTTTATCAGTCCTCGGCTCAGACTGGCTGCAAGCCCAAAAATAAACAGAAATAAAGTCTCTTTCAAGAAGATAACAGAATACAAAACAAAACTCTTACAAAACAATTCACTTCTCCAAGTGTCTCCTTGAATCAGGGTTACAGAAAGCAAATCACTTCTCCAAGTGTCTCTCACAAACAAACCATGACCGATGAATGATGAACGAATGAATGAACATTGACTCCTGCAACCAGGGCATGGCACCATCCGTCCTTTTATCACCAAAAGATGCCACTAACGAGCCCAGCTGCATTGTTAATCTTGCATCCCGACTCAACTCACAGCAAACTACTGCTGAGTCACAACAATATTGCAATCTTATATATTAGATATACGTTCAGTAAAACTGGAATCAGGAGTGTTAGTATAGGTTGGACTGTTTTATCCCTTTGTGTAAAGACAGATGCAAAAAATGAGTTAAATAGTTCTGTTTTCTCCCTGTTGCTTGTCACCTTCTTGCCACTTTCTCCCAGCAATGGACCAATTGTTTCCTGCAACCTTTTTCTTGTTTTTAACATGTTGGAAGAAGCTTTTTTTGTTGTTACCCCCCCCCTTTCCACTTTTTATACTTATCTTTTTTGTCTTTCAATTCGTCAGAGTTCTTTATGCAGCCATGCAGGTTTCTTTTGGGAGCTGTTATTTTTCTTCTTCATTGGTATTGTGCTAGTCTGGGCTTTTGTAATCTCATTTTTCAAAATTTCCCAAGCTTCTTGAATTGTTTTCCCCTTGAGGATTCTCATCCATGTAATTCTTCCCAAGCTCTGTTTATTGAAATTAGCTCTCTTAAAGTCCAAGACTCTAGTTTGACTTTGTTCTACTACTTGTGTTTGCATAATGTTGAATTCCATTATTACATGGTCACTTGCCCCCAGGGTTCCTATGGCTTCAACACCTTCTATCATTTCCTCTCTGTTAGTGAGAATTAAGTCCAATATGGCTGATCCCCTCATTCCCTTCTCTACTTTTTGGGAAACAAAGTTTTCTGCTAGATTCGTTGGGAACCTGTTGAATCTTCCACTTGGTGCAGTTTGTTTCCCAGTTGATGTCAGGGTAGTTAAAATCCCCCATTACTATTGTGGTGTGCTTCCTACGTACCTCAGTTAGCTGACTAGCAATCTTTATCAGATACTATTCATATTAATTTTAGCCGGTGACAAAACACAGTATTTTTCAGCAATTTAGTTTTAGAATCATAAGAGAGTTTGCGTATTGTATCTAATATAATCCTAAATTGTTAGTAAGGATGAACGATTATGCTTTTAACTCTGTATAGATTTGTCTCTTTCCAACTGTAAAGGACCTTGGAGATGGCTTTGAAGAAAGAATTCAACAGCTGCTGGCTTAAAAACCAGTGGAAGAGGAGAGTGAAAAAAAAAAGCTTGATTGCTCCATCTTGATTTGCTTTGGTGCAAGAGAAGGAAGGAATATGTCAGGCTTAATAGAGTAATAATACTATCACAGCCAGATCGCCCTCACATCCTTCCAGTAGTGCTTATAGAGTCTGCTTCCGGACTTCACCTATTTCAATGGGCTGACACCACTTCTTAATTCACTGGGAAAGAATGGCGTGCTCTTAGGGAAGGGCATGATGCTAATTTTGGGCACCATTTTCATCCAATTTGAATAATACACTTCAAAAAAAGTTTTTCTATGTTCTCCTGCTGGCAGTTTAATCATTTTCTCATTAAACTGGATTACACCCAGAACGTAACTATGTAAATGTGATTATTGTATCCATTTTTAAATAGAACTTTCAACATAATAAAGGCAATATACTTCCATTGAAAGGCTATAAAATGTAGTGTTACGTTAAACTGCTCTTTTGAGGTACAACAATATAATTTTCAATTTATACATGACATTTCCTTGTTAAATATATTTTATAAATTACAATTTCCTTTGTCAAGGAAACTGGCAGTCTAAAAGCTATATAGTAATTTAAGAAGTTGAATACTTTTTTATTGATGTAATGTTCTCCAATACAGTGGTACCTCAAACTCATTAATTGGTTCCAGGAGGCGTAACAAGTACTAAAAATGATAAGTACCGAACACTGCATGTAACTTACCATGTGACCCTTTGTTTAGGACAGGAAGAACTTCCTGTCTGTCTTTTTCCTATGTCAGCAACCTTTCCAGAATGGCCGCTTTCCTGTCCGCCCTCTGTGATACTCACATTCCTATTGGGAACTCCCATGTCAAGTACCAAATGATGAGTACCAGGGTGACATTTTCACATCAAAATACATTGAGTACCAAATTTGATGAGTTTTGCAGCAGTGGAGTCCCGAGGTACCATTTTATACTGTATGTTGGCTCAATAAGTGCCACGATTTTGGTTGTCTGAGGTTTTTTTTTTGAATTAGCAATTTCAATGCCCACTTTAGAAGTGTTTTGAATTTAAATTTTGAGACCAGTACAGATGAATTGAGCTTTGATTTTTTTTTTAAAAAAGTTGATTTTTACTCCTGCTGTCATGCCATTTTTAAATATTTCTCCAATTAACAAAACGGAAAACTTGCTTGAGCAGCATCAGAAATATATCATCTTGAAAGGTATTCAATTTTTTTCGTTTTGGACTATAATATTGCTGCCTACAATTTTTGGATTGCTTAGTAATTTCAGTAGAAGCGTATCATTTCCTCTTAAAATAGCTACCAAACTTGCGATTCCAACTCACTGATTTAGAATATAATTTCCTATCAGAAAAGACCTTTTACATAATACTGTAGAACAGTATTTCTCTTCAGTTCTGGACCTGAAGAAGTTTCTTGGATGAGAAGTGAAACATTTTCAAAGGGAAAAAACCCTAAAAGTCCAGTTTTCCGTTTGAAAAAGCAAAGTTCTGTCAATGTAGCTTTACAATAAAGTAGAAATACTCATCTGATTCTGATTCCTATCTGTTATTTATTAAATTTATATGTTGCCCAACATATAAGGCAGTGGTGGGATTCAAATAATTTAACAACCGGTCCTCTGTCCTAATGACCAGCTGGGTAGGCGTGGCTTGGTGGTCTATGACTGGGTGGGTGTGGCCAACTCGATGTCACTCAGGTCGATGGGCGCTTCGCTTTAGCTCTTACAATGTAATAAGGGTTAACCGAAGAGGCAGTTTCTGTAAGCAGGGCAATAAAGATTAGGCTAGAAACAACACCAGAATGTTTCCTTCCTGCCTTCCTTACAGGATTAGCCCTGTAAAGTGGGGAAAAAACAAAAGGAGATTTCTTCCAACAACCGGTTCTCCGAATTGCTTAGAAAGTTACCAAACGGTTCTCCCGAATAGGTGCGAACTGGCTGAATCCCACCACTGATATAAGGGATATGGGAGTTTAGTTTACTCCATGAGGCCGGTATCAGGATTGCTAAATCTCATCAAATGCATTGTCCATAAGGTGGACCAGATTGTATGGAAGCTTCTTGAAGCCTACGTCAAGATCAACATCTATGTCATCTATTGCTACACCACAGCTACCTAAGGAGACTTATTTCTTTTCCTCCAAAGTACTGTATGAAGGAAAGGTGGTGGAAAATACCTAACTGATCTCTCCATTCTCCAAACACAATCCATTCTTCTAGTTTACTGATATTCATTCCAATTGGGGGTCCTTGCCCTACTCACCCAGCAGTTCGATTACTGCAATGTATTTTAATGGGACTGCCCTTAAAAAAGCTACCCAGAAGCTTCGTCTGGTCTAGAATGTGATCAGTAATGGAAAGGCTTCAACAGGCTCAGCTAACACTTTTGCTTCATGAACTTCACTGTTTATGGCTTGATTCTAGGCATGATTCAAAGTGTCCTCAACAACTATGGCATAGGGCTGAGGGACTTTCTCCCCTAGCATTTGCCTGGTTGATTTGATCATCCAGTTTCCTTCAATTTCAACAATGTCGTCATCAATCAGGATTGAAAAAAAAAAAACACTTTTCTCTTATAATACTTGGTCTCTGGAGCCAATATATCTTACTTTGTATATTCTTCCGAACTCTGAATACTTGACTCTTCACCCAAACTTTTTGATGAGGACACTTTGCTTCATTCCACTTGCCATCTATTATTTCTAACGATTTTATTGTAATTTCAATTTTTGGAGCCACCAGAAATCAAGTCAGGCAGCGTATACATTTTTTAACAATAATTATTCATGAGATTGCTAGAGTAGTAGGTGACTGCATACGAGATGAAATGGTAATTATATGCCTCCTTGACTCAAGTCCTATTTCTGGCATGGGTTTCCTTGGCTCGTCCAGGCATGTCAACTTTACTCTAGAATAGTGTGATTGGCACACTAGTATGTTTGGGAAGCCATGCTACAGAACAGTCCATTCAGCACTACTTGAATCAAAGAGGAACCAGAAGATGGACTTATTCATATTTGGATTGACTTAGTAACAGTTGTTAGCTGGTACGTTTCCTGTCTCCATCAACTAACATTCTAACCAAGTGAATATTTTCTAGGTAGATTGAAAAATGCAGTTTCTTCAAAGTACTCTGAAAACTCCAAAAGCATGAATAGCATGAAATAGACACTGTTGTAAAACAAGTCAAAAGTGTATTTTCAAAAACGGTTCTGCCTAGACTACTTTGGATTGATTAGTAGATCTATTCTGTGCCCATCAAGGTGTTTTCAGAATGCATGTAAAATACCATATTGGTTTGCTGAGTTACTTGTGACATTGGCCCTTGATGTTTTAGAGTACAATTAAGAAATTGAAATACTATCTTTATTCCTTGGTTGTTATCTGTTGTGGCCCAGCAGGAGCCGTTGGAGCTGCCACCAGACTCCGACAGCGAGGGGCCCTCTGAGTCAGCTCTGGAGGATGTGGAGGACCCTGGACAGGGTTCCGACTCCGAGCAGGGCACAGAGAGGCTGGTTGGCCACCAGGAGGCACCTGAGCCTTGGGCCAGTGGGGAGGAGACAAGGGAGAGTGAGCTGGAGGCCAGTAGTGAGTTGTTCCTGGATGCACGCCATCAAAGAGCTACTAGGTGTCAGGAACAATTATGCAATTACAGGAGGTAATTGCGTTCAGCTGGTGGTCATTAGGCTCCTCTCCAGACTATAAAAAGCTACTTGTGCACACGCCCCTCTTTGCAGAAGTCAACGCAGGATTGAATGTCGGAGGACATTACTGTGATCTTGGCAGGCTGGATTGCTGCCAAGCCTTATCTGTGTTTATTGCTGCCTGAGTTTGTCTGAGTTGCTGCCAAGGTCCTTATCTGTTTGTTATGCTTGGCTTACAGCCACCGAGGTTTTGGTTTCTTGCTATTAAAGTACATTCCAGTTAAGCTTGTCTCGGCAGTCGTTACTGGACGGAGGAGGGGGGTCAGAACAGTTATCTATATGTAAAATACTTTCATTCCCCTGTTGGGCTGTAAATGCTGGCATTAATAGAGTCCAATAAAATATTTCTAGTGGGATAGGGTTTTTTTGAAGTTCGATACAATGGCATTAACACCCCTATTCAATGAAGCAGACCCAGATGCTCCTTTTTTCAGTCAACATACCAGCCATAATCACCATGCAGTGATTATCACAACTTTTCCAATGTTGAAGAAAGTTATCAGTTTGCTTGGGATGGAACGTTCAAGCCAAGAGATCTTACTCACTGAAGAGTGTGCGAAGCCTAGATTTTTCTCCTATCTGCTGAGTCCCTGACCTCAGAGTAAGAACAGAATTATCTGTTCTATAAGAATTGTTTGGGGATTGTGTTTCATTGTACTATCTATTTGGGAAATTGATTAGTTTATCTTTTTGCATATCACAATGGATAGCCACTCCAATACTTATTATGAAGCTATTTTTGTATTACAAATGGTAACAGATTAAAGGGTTTTAAGTGTGATTACTGTAAAAGTTACATGTATTTCAATTCTAACCACTACTACCGTACCTATTTGCATTAACTTACCTTGGAGTTTTTTGCCTTTTTTCTTATAGGATATTGAAATTTTCAATTCTTTGCAATGGGGAGAAATGTCTAGTAGAATATCCCTCTAACGTTCATTTTTTTCAGCTTTAATTTTTAAAGCAAAGTTCAAATTTTACTAAACAATTTATAACCTTAATGCTGTAATTACATTATCATGTTTTCAACCTAAAGAACATGCCATGTTCTCTAAAGAGAAGACTATTTATACTTAACATAATATGGTTATGTCAATGATTACATTGCACAGAAGGTTCTCATAGCCCAACTGGGTAAATTAAGACTTTCCTTGACAGTAATTCAATTGAAGTTCAGTTAGTTTAATGCAATCTTACATCCGCTTACATGGAACAAGACACATTTAAATAAAGGACTGTTTCCAGGGAGAAATGTAAAGAATTGCACTGCCAGCCTTTTATAAATCTACACCATGTTGTTAACTTTCATTAGACTTTTTGGGAGTTGGGAGTAATTAAGCACTTCTGCAATCTTTAATTCATATGGAATTTACTAGCAATATAGAATGACCTGCAGGCAAGCAGCTAAACCAGATTTAAAAAATCTCTGAAGAGCTACTCTATATGGCTGATAAACTACATTTGGCTAAGTGAAGTTTAAACTGCTTACAGTCTCTTTGATTGCAGGCACACACAGTGGTATATGTCTTGGCTATTTATCATAGTGTTCAACAATAGGGCTGTGTTTTGGAGACAAAAAAAGTCCTCTATAAACTGAGATTCTGCCCCTGTGGACAAGGGCTTGTTGAAACTACAGCTCATGTCGAGCTCTATTGTACCCTCTACAAGGACTTGCCTTATCTGGTAAAGTACCCAAGAAATTCTTTCTTATCTGTAGTTCTTGTTATCAGAGCAGTATGATAAAAGTCTCCTTAAATATAGCTACATCTCCTTATACTGTAAAGTTAGGCAGACTTTGATTATCCATGGACAAATCCACTAATTGTAATATTTTATCTTTTCTATTTTTATTTTATTATATTTTTGTTTGCAATTCTGGTCAGTAACTATAATAAAAATACTAGTTCATGTGTGAAAGTGAGATTTATCTGGGATTCCTATCTGATTAATGACAATGTGAGAAGCATCTGAGCTAGAGAAACCAAATAGTATATATGATAACCTGAGAAAATAAAGACTATTATTTTGCAAAGTTTCTATGGGCAGTATCCGTGACCCGACAAATGCGCGCACGGCAAAAGCGCGCCAACGAAACCGCGGCGAGAAAACTGTGATGTCATCAACGCATCCACAACACGCCGACAAAAGCGCGATTTAAGTTAAGGGTTAGGTTCAGAATTCGCGGTTATTACTTGTTCGTTGAAGGCACGCTTTTGTCAGCGCACTGTTGTTGGCGCGCTTCTGCGCTCATTCATTGGCGTGATTTAGAACTCACGGTTTTCTTGCCGTGGTTTTGTCGGCACGCTTTTGTTGAGCGTGCATTTGTCGGTGAACCGGTGGTATCTCTTCTATTACTAATGATGTGGAAGAAAATAAAGATGATTCTGTTGTGATTTTCTATCTGTTTCAAAATAACTTAATTACAGATTCTTATTTAGCAATATTTCCAGAAAAGTTTTTTTTTAATGAAAATTCCTTCTTCTTACCACTTTCTCATGTGGTCCTTAAAAGTAAATGGTTTCCCTAAGCCCAAAAGGATTGAAAATACTTATAACAATGATACGTTAACAGCTAATTTTTTTTGAAAATCGTTAAAATGGTTTGTTTGAAAATTGAAATGGGATGTAGTGTACAATTAAAAATGAAAGTACCTATAAAAAAGTAAGGGAAATTTAATTATATAGAATTGAATTGTTTTAGAGTTATGCAGCTGCAATAGTTGTGTATGTATGACCAGCTTTCATTAAGTAGCTCACATTGCTTCTTCTTTCTCCAGTTCATATTCTTCACATATAGCTTCTGAAAGTTTGCATTCAGATGTGTGTCTTACTGCTCACCTAGCTTCCACTGAAGGTAACAGACACATTTGACAAAGGGAAACAGATTTTTCAGCAGCAAACTGAAATCTGAGATTGCTTATCACATGAGAGCTGGCCTTGGTTCTGTTGACTATGAAAAAGAAGCAAGTACACTGCTTGCTCATGAACTGTTGTGGCCCAGCAGGAGCTGTTGGAACTGCCACCAGACTCCGACAGTGAAGGGCCCTATGAGTCGGCTCTAGAGGAGGTGAAGGACCCTGGACAGGGTGCTGACTCCAAGCCACCAGGAGGAGCCTGAGCCTTGGACCAGTAGGGAGGAGACAAGGGAGTGTGATCCCGACATCATGCATTGGAGCAGTGGGGAGGAGCCAAAGGAGTTGTTCCTGGATGCCCGGCACTGAAGAGCTAATAGGCGTAAGGAGCAGTTACGCAGTTACAGGAGATAATTGAACTCAGCTGGTGGTCATTAGGCTCCTCTCAAGACTATAAAAGGAATGAGTGTGCATACGCTCTTTGCAGGAGTCAACATATTCATTAAAGTTGGAGAACTCTCGTGGCTAGCTTGGCAGGCTGGATTGCTGCCAAGGATAGTCTGTGCTGGCTTGCTGCCAAGACCTGGATTGTGCTGGATTGCTGGCAACGTCTGGACTGTGCTGGCTTACTGCCAAGGTCCCGTCTGTGTGTTAATAAATCCTATCTCTGTCTTGGTGTGCTTTGGTGTAGGACGAGGGGGGTCAGAACATGAACATACATTACTTCGGCTTTCACCAGATTCACCTAGCACAAAACTTTAGTTGTCGGTGTATAGCTATATCACGCTTGCAATAATTAAATATGATCCACAGCATTGTAAGGTACACACAGAGTATTTTAAACCTGAATATGCATTCATGGTTCATTAAAGAACTACTTGCACATAAGGACTCGCAGGGGAAAAAAAAAACATTTCAGCCAACTTTCCATGTACCGTAATCGTCAGTTTTATTTGTAGGAAAGACTGCATATCTGATTCCTGCATATGTAAAAACCCTTTTGAAAAGGTGAAAAAGTGATAAAACCTCAGGAGTATCTAAAAATTAAAGCAACAAGCAGAGCCATACAATCTTTTAATTTCTTGCTCACTCTTCTATTAATCTGGAAAGAAATGCAGAGAGCCAGGCTATAATCAGAACGTTTGGCTAGAGTTGCAAGATCATTCTCTTAAAAGACGACATATTGCAAGAGAAATTTTGCCATTTCAGATTATTCATTAAAAAATATATAAGCAGCTAGTTCTTCCTGAAAGACATTTAAGAACAGAACAAGAACAATCCAAATGAAATCTGAATCACACATGTTTTTTTAAAAAAAATTCATTAGAAAAGAGCAAGAAAAAGTTATAAGCCATTACAACTTCCTTAACATGTTCCTGGAATGCCAATACCCAAGAATAGAAAAAGCTTAAAATAATCATTCCAAGAAATTACTAACCTAATCTATCCACAGTGTGTTGCGTTGCTATGAACGCAACATTTTTCACTGGCAGTGCAGAAAACACTGCTTTTCAGCTGGGAACAAATTGATTTCCCCTCTTTCTACTCTCCCCTCCCCTTCATTAAAACCATTTAAACCATAGGAATTAAGGCAAAAGCAGAAGATACCCATTTTTAAAAGATCTGGTAGTAGAAATCTCTTAAATCTTTCCATTTGCAAAACACCACGGCTGGTCTGGGACAGGCAATTCATTTACGGGGCTGATGGATGTATTGATTGACATGTTGTGGGGGAGGAAGTTTTTCCACAGAGGGATGTGGTTTTTGGTGGGCCACTTGCGCTGCAGCTGGAGGGAAGTCTTTATCACCCTGATTAAAGAACAAAGAACACATCAGCATTAAAAACATCACACAGACATATCAACAATTAGTCTCTCCCCGCTTTTAAGAATAATGAAGTTTTTCTGAAATGACCTTCAAATTCTTGTCCCACCTTGTCTCCTAAGCACTTATGCTTCAAAAAGCTAGTGTATATCAGCATGAGCCCATTAGAAATCCATAAGGTATGTTTGTGAATAGATTGTTGGACTTGCTCAATTTCAACTTCCATAAATAAATACTAAAGTGGTGGGAACTGTTTAGAATAGGAATTATGCCTGAATGAATCAGTAAGTACTGCAAATTCTAAATCAATTAAAATCTATAACATTCAGTGAAGTCTTTTCAGATATTGAACGCTGAACTTCCAATGTACTAGGCTTTTTGAAACACAAATCGAAATTGAAGTGTGCTTATTATTTGCACCTGAAACTGAAGCTTTATTTTTTTAAAAAATGAAATGATCCTCTTATAGCGGTTACACATCTGATTGCATTTGGAGTAAATACATTGAAATAAATGAAGTATAACTTAAAAAGCTAGTATATGATTTTTTAGCCAGGCCTAGGTATATTGTAAGCAAGAAAAATCCATTTCTTTCAGAATTTTTATTTGCTTAGTAGTTATGTGAAAAAGTTATTTGTATAATCTAATGTAATTTGTCTGTTTCTGGTACATTTCTGATGTTTGGTGTGTTTTTCACAAGCCTAAGCCTTTTCAATCAATATCCTTATGCTCTAAGGATGTAACAGATTTAGGGGACCAGAAGATGCTACAAAACTGCACTCATTTTTGAAAAAAAATTCTCCTATAATTCACTTTGTTATATTTCCAGTGCCTGGGAAAGAACTCCCTATTTTCCAAAATATACCTTTAGGCATTATTTCTATTACTTTCACAACCTAGGCTAGAAATTTTCCAACTCTCCAGGATATCAAGCTAAATTTTGAAGAATACAAACTATTTTCCTTCATGTTCCAATATGCATATTTTTACTTTTCATTTTCCAACTTTAACTGTAAAACTGATAATTGTATTGCTGCCATTTGTCTATGAATTCTATTAATGTTTTAATGACATATATTGCCCTGGCAACATTTACAAAGACAGGCGAGATTGAAATTGTAAAAAACAAAAAAGCGAGTTACAGTTCAACTCATAGTATTTTTAAATATGTAACTCATGAGGTAATTCACATCCTATTAAAAAGCCTAAATAAACAAGCATTTTTCTTTTCCAAGATAATGGGAATTACACAACTGAATTCTGTTATCTGGTATAACAAAAACAACATCCTTGGTTAGGAAAATCATTGATTAAAAAAATGTAGCAGACATTTGCAATTCATATTTTCACAGTGAAAAGCTGAAAATTATTGAAAATGAGGACTTACCCTTGCAATTACACCAGAAATAAACACAGTTGGTTTCGGTGGACTGGAAAATAAAAGGACAACATTTAGTAATATACTCAATTTGATTTGCTAGAAGCCATAAAGCAAAATTAAGATATCTGAAAGGTATAATCAAACTTTCAAAATAGTCTTGCTTAGAAATTAATTTCCTTAAAACAGCCATAATATGCAACGTAGTTGACCTTATTCATGCTTAATCAATTAGTGCGTGAGAGGGAAGCATCTGAGTGATCTGAAAAGGATTATTTTAAGGTGTTTTTGATTTTAAAAAATTAATGAAAGGAATAAGCTGTTAAAACCTGGCTATTCCGGCAGGCCTGGGGCTGTTGACCTCATTGTTGAGGTCCAGCCCCGATCATAACGAATGTATGTGTGTGGATTTTAACCTGTTTTTAATTTTCATTTTGTATTATTTCTTTTTTTTCTTTTGTTGTAAGCCGCCCGGAGTCCTCCGGGATTGGGCGGCCTATAAATCGTACAAATAAATAAATAAATAAATAAATAAATAAATAAATAAATAAATAAATAAATAAATAAATAAATAAATAAATAAATAAATAATTGGGCGGCCTATAAATCGTACAAATAAATAAATAAATAAATAAATAAATAAATAAATAAATAAATAAATAAAAGTGGAAGCATCATTGCAAACTATAGAAGTTTTTTTCTTTAAAATCGAAGCTTTTACAGAGTTTATCACTACATAAATATGAATAAAAACATCTGCGACAATTAAAATAACGAAGAGCATTATTGTTACAACAATAACAGTTATAGCTGGCAGTTACAGTAGCGATCCATTTATTTCAGGGATGTCATTTGACGTTATTGTGGGCTGCATCAGGGTTGTGTTTGATCTTGGGGAACAGGTGGGCATAGCCAAGATGGCCAGCTTGATGTCGTAGGCACCTGTGGTGGCCTGAATGCTCTGCCAGCAAAAACAGAGCTCGGGAGGACTGTGCTGACAGAGAGTTGTTTTCGCTGGCAGAGGGTTGCAGCGGGTAGTCGCAGCCAAAAATGGGAGCTCCATTTTTGCTGGCAGAGGCACCGCGGGCCGGTCCTTTGCTGTTTCCAGGGTGGCCCCGTGGGCCGGATCTAAGCACCTTGCGGGCAAGATCCAGTCTCTTGAGTTTGACACCCCTGATATTTTTTGTTATTCTCCTTCCACTGATTGATTGTTTCACAAGAACTGCAAGATTTAGTAACTGCAGCCAAATACATTATAAATGCCAAATACTAAGAATGAGCTGGGTTTAGAGTTTGTCACATATCCATGTACTGTTTTTCTCAGGAGTTCCAGCACTAACATTACCTGCAGTAGAGTCTTCTACTACTTGAGCCGAGGTGGCGCAGTGGTTAGAGTGCAGCACTGCAGGCTACTTCAGCTGACTGCAGTTCTGCTGTTCAAATCTCACCGGCTCAAGGTTGACTCAGCCTTCCATCCTTCCGAGGTGGGTGAAATGAGGACCCAGGCTGTGGGGGCGATATGCTGACTCTGTAAACCGCTTAGAGGGCTGAAAGCCCTATGAAGCGGTATATAAGTCTAACTGCAATCGCTATTGCTACTTGTTTCTAATTTAACTAAAATAAATATATAAGCTAGTTCCAGTCACTAACACAAGAGCAGTAGCCATTACCCTTATGAACACAATGTCAAACAGAAAATGTGTTTTATCAGTGCGAAGGATTAACAGACAATCGAACTAGCTGGGACTTTTCTCCATCTTTCTACTCCTTCTATATTTACAATATTCATCATTCCTCTCCTTTTTTCCACTCCACCCCTCCTCCTTTTTAAGTTGTCCAGTAGAGCTGAACTCCAGTAAGTATAAAAAACAGAACCTTCATGGCAGGTTTGGTAGATACTATTGCTACCTTCAGACGTTTTCTGGAAAATCAAAGGTTGAGGTTGAGGTTTGTTTTATTTATATGCTGCCCTATTCCCTACAGGGACTCAGGGCGGCGAACAACTCAAGCGGGGAAGGGAACATACAAATACAAGACAAGCATTTAAGATAACCAACAACCACACCTGTCGAGAGGGGAAGGGAGCTCATTAACCCCAGGCCTGCCGACACAGCCAGGTTTTAACAGCTTTTCAGAAGGCCAGGAGAGAGGTGAGGGTCCGAATCTCCGCGGGGAGTTCGTTCCAAAGGGCCGGAGCTGCAACAGAGAAGGCCCTCCCCCGGGTCGTAGCCAGATGGCATTGGCTGGTAGACGGAACCCGGAGGAGGCCGACCCTGTGCGATCTAATGGGTCTTTGGGAGGTAATTGGCAGCAGGCGGTCTCTCAAGTACCCAGGTCCAAAGGGAAATGTAGCAATGCATCTCCTGTTTCCCACCTTGTGTTAACCATGTTAGACTAATCAAATAACAGATAAAGTAACATACTTAACAAGGTGATGTGCTTAATTTGTGTTTAGGCATGCAATTCTCTAATACACCACCCCCAATTCCACTTTTCCACTGCACAAATACACGAGGCCCTTAGAGCCAACCTGTTAGAAAGGACACTCGGGAACTGTGTATGAGCTGCTCTGACCTCTTCACCAGGCTACAATGTACTTGTAGTAAATAAGCTCTTCTAATTCTATTTATCTTCATTTGCAAACACAGCCGGAGCTACCAAGCAGCAGGATAAACAATATGCTTCAAGCACCATGGGGAAAGAGAAGCAGATGAATGAACAAACTCAGGCTTAGTGGTGGGTAGTAAGTAATTTCTATTATGAAGAAAGACTTCAAAGGTACTGGCCACAAGCTGTGCTTCAAGTTGCAAAATAACCTGGGTTTGCATTTTTTCCAGTCTCTTGTCAAATATCTTGGGGGTGGGGGGGGGAGGGAGAGAGAGATAGCTTCTCAAAGAGTGGATTTATTCTAATTAGCTACAACACAAAAATTAAGTGAACTGAATTATGACATTTCTGGAGCACATTTTTGCTTTGCAAACTTCTTGAATGCATATCTACTAAGCATTTAATACACATGGAAAAAAAATATAAAGAATAACAAGTAGCAGACAGCGTATTAATAAAACATGAAATTTAGTTTTCACACACGATTTGTCTGCTCTGGCATTTTCTGAAAGGCTTTATAATAGCAAATCTGAATTTGAATGATTTCCTCACATATTTTTCCCCCTGACCTTTCAGTTTTCATTGTTTTCCAATGAACCATGAAACTTTGAGTACAACATTTTCTGACAATCATTCCCAAATACATTTATCTACCAGGGTCTCCAAGAATAATCATTGCTATGATGTTACCTACATCAAGAAAGACACCAGTTTGGATATCTTTCTCTCTTGACTAGAATAGAATAACAGAGTTGGAAAGGACCTTTGAGGTCTTCTAATCCAACCCCCTGCTTAGGCAGGAAACCCTACACCACTTCAGACAAATGGTTGTCTAATTTCTTCTTAAAACTTCCAGTGTTGGAGTATTCACAACTTCTGGAGGCAAGTTATTCCACTGATTAATTGTTCTAAATGTCAGGAAATGTCTCCTCAGAACTGAGAAGTTGCTTCTCTCCTTGATCAGTTTCCACTCATTGCTTCTTGTTCTACCCTCAGGTGCGTTGGAGAATAGTTTGACTCCCTCTTCTTTGTGGCAACCCCTGAGATATTGGAACACTGCTATCACGTCTCCCCTAGTCCTTCTTTTCATTAAACTAGACAGACCCAGTTCCTGCAACCGTTCTTCATATGTTTAGTCTCCAGTCCCCTAATCATCTCTGTTGCTCTTCTCTGCACTCTTTCTAGAGTCTCCACATCTTTTCTACATCGTGGCGACCAAAACTGAATGCAGTATTCCAAGTGTGGCCTTACCAAGGCATTATAAGTTTCTTCTGTCCTTGATTAGTTTCCACCCATTGCTTGTGTGCGTGCATGTGCTTTTGGCACCCGAGGAAAAAAAAGGTTAGCCATCACTGATTTAGGGTATCAAACTTGGACTAGGAAATGGTTTCCAATTCAGACTCAGATATAAACTCCACAGGGCAAAGCCTAAGACTCCTTCACAGGCTATTATGAGAATGAAAAAAATTATGCTAAGGGGTATAATTAGGAGGATGAAGAAATAAAAGTTTCAGCTTTAAATGCTTTATACTCTGCTTTTGTTGCATGCATGTAACTTACACTCCCAATATTTTGTAAGCTATAATGGCTGCTTTGACAGATGTTGGCTTGAAGATGTTGTTAAGGCTTTAAAATTTTTTGTTGTCAAGGCTTTAAAAAATAAAACATGTTCTTTTAGAAACATCATATGTAATTGTAACAGGTTTGATTTTTTAAAACACTAATAATTTGTTACATTTCACAGAGAATATTTTTATCCAAGATGAGCACCGAGTTTTCTTTCTAGCAATTAACATATTGAGAAGAAAATAGCACTTGGTTTTTTTTCCAAGCACTAACTCCGATGTCACTCATAGGCTGTTATGAAACAACCTGCTGAACACTGGTTTCTTGGAGGGTCTCATTTATTTTTAATCCCATATAACAGAATTCGAGTGTATTATAACACAAGGGATTAAACATGCAGTTTACCGACGCTACAAATAAATCTCCGAGAAAACTGATTAGTTGAGAAATCCATTTAAGCTGAAGAAAAGATCTGACAGTCTTGGCCGCTATGCAGTCACTCTTAATTATTATTAGATTCCCATCTATAATATTTCATATAGCCCTTTAATATTTTTAAAGTACTTTGTGTGTGCTTGGGCAATAATCCTCATAAAAACCAAAGCTCTGGGACAACAATCTGTCTTACCAGCTTTAGCAAGATTTTCAGTCATAGATAGGGTTGCATGTGCTGGCTGGCTTCTGATCTTTGTGCCACATGTTTCGTCACAAACAATCGGGCTCATAAAATGGAGAAAGGGAAGCATAGCAATAGCAATAGCAGTTAGACTTATATACCGCTTCATAGGGCTTTCAGGCCTCTCTAAGCAGTTTACAGATTCAGCATATTGCCCCCAAAGTCTGGGTTCTCATTTCACCCACCTCGTAAGGATGGAAGGCTGAGTCAACCTTGAGCCGGTGAGATTAGAACCGCTGAACTGCAGATAACAGTCAGCTGAAGTGGCCTGCAGTACTGCACCCTAACCACTGCGCCACCTCAGCTCATGTATGGTAATACTCTCTCTTACTGCTTAGCTTTATCTGTGGTCAGTGAATCCCTAAAGAAGGCCTGTGTTTTCTATACCTGCAGCACAGTGGTGGGTTTCAAAAATTGTTCGAACCTACTCTGTGGGTGTGGCCTCCTTTGTGGGAGTGGCTTGCCGCCCATGTGACCAGATGGGAGTGGCTTGCCGCCCATGTGACCGGATATGAAGATGCTGACGACACTTGTCAGAACCACCTTAAATTACCTCACACACAGCACTGGCATGCATAAGAATAGGATGTAAACTTGTTTTTTAAAAGGCATCTTTGGTTTGCGTTAAAACAACTTCAACACACAAAATGTTCTGATTGCACCACAAACGCAGTAGTCATCCTTACCTTTCACAGAGGCACTGAGTTTTATAAATAGGAGCATGATAGTGTAGAATAATCATATCCAAGGACCAGTGGTGGGTTTCAAAAATTTTTGGAACCTCTTCTGTAGGTGTGGCCTGCTTTCCGGGTCCACTGGTGGAACCTCTTCTAACCGGTTCGGTAGATTTGACGAACCGGTTCTACCGAATAGGTGCGAACTGGTAGGAACCCACCTCTGCTGCAGCAACACTTTGCAGTGTTGTTGCTGCAAGGGAAATACTGGCATGACTACTCTAGAACCTGGGACATGGCTAGTATTCTTGCTTAGTCACAGGAAAGCCTTTGTCTGATCTTGGGTATTCTAAAGGTATGAGGATAGTAACTGAAATACAGGCACCTTAGAATGCTTGCTGCCCTTACTCTCTAGTGAAAATGTGGGTGGTGGATAAGGCAAGCCATAATCCCCATCTTATATGTGTGCAGAAATGATTTTGTGAAGTGATCAATACTGGTCTCTTAACTGAAGGAGCTAAGTGATAATACAATTATGCTGTGAAATAGATTATCAATGATACAATGAAAGACTGATACATATATGAATTGAATACTTTAGAACTTTTTGGTTTTGAAAAGGATAAGGATAATAATGAATTTATGTATACTTGATAGAGGATTGGTGATATAATGTATAACTCTAAGAATATATTGTAAAAATATCTTGTTGTTGATAATAATTTTAATAACGAAAGTAATTAAAAATTGGTATATATATGAAACGACTATTTAGAATACCTTGTTGAAAAATGAAGGAATAACATCTTTGTTTGAATGTATGATGTACAAGGACAATAATGAACATAAACATACTCGATAGTTGATTGGTGGAATTATACATAATTGAAAACAGTGATATTCAAATATAAATGGTTGGTAAATCTCTTTCATATCGCGATCTGTGACTATATAAAGGTATATTGTTATTAAAAAGACAATCAAGAATGTAAGGGAATTAGGTTTATTGAAAAAAAATATTAATTGTAATTGAATATACACTGTACAATGAAAGTGAGGTATTTACTTATATTAGATGAAAAATCTGTGATTGTAAATGCAATTGAGAATATGGATGCAAAAACACTTGTAACCAAACGACATGCTGTATGTAATGGATGAGATCATTTTTTTAATATTGTTTTTTTAATGTTTAAAAATAAAAAAAGAGATTGCAAAAAAATATATACTGGTACCTTCTGCTACATAAAAAAAACACAAGAGAAACTGCAAATTAATAATTAAAAAATACACAATCTTGCCTTGATACAGCTATAAAGAATCTCAATAGGGTGCTCTCAACGGGGGGGGGGGGAATTCTACTGACTTTTCCTCTTTAATTTTTGATATTTCATTTGGAAAGTACAATTTTTCTAGCAGGCAGCTATCCTAAAACTACAACCAGTTTGGATTTCTGACCATTATTTAATTATTGTTTGCTTCTCACAATGCTGTTAGCGGACTGACAGAATGTCAGGCATTTTATTAACGCACAATATTGTTTTTCTAACAGTTTAAGCTCAGTTGCGCATTTACAAAGCTTTCCACAGGATGGCGCTGATGAACCTTCAAGATTTTGAAACTGAATAAAATTCTAAGCAGTTTATTTTTCCTAGATAAAGTTGCACAGTTGCAAATAATGTGCCCCCAAGCCTTTTGAAGAATTAATGTATACTTATAGATACACCCCTGAGGCCCTTAAAAAAAAGGACCATGGCTATTATTTTTGCACCATTCTAAAGTAAAAAACAAAATGCCAGCATACAAGATGATGAAAGATTTAACACTTGGTTTAAGGCCTTGAGCATGCACACACGTATGCTGAATTATAACTCTCATCACCCCAGAGCCAGTAGTCCAAAGATCTGGGTTTAATAGCAATGAAATTTTCCCTTACTCCCTGTTGCAAGCAGTCCAACAGTTTGATGGCAGATTTCACATAGCTATAACATACAAAACATTCCCCAATCATCATTCTTTTATTCAGCCCAGTGGAGGATATGATAAATGCTGCACTATTTGCACATCCCCACTGAGCCAATTTCTCTTTACTTACATGCAATGTTGGAAACTTGCAGCCTCTTTCAATAATGTCTGTGTTTTCAAACAAAGTTTTATTTTTGGAGAAAGGAGGAGTCCATTTGTCATCCCTGGATATTAATCTTCTCAGTAGGCTATGTAATTAAGGTCCCTAGTATGTTAGCCTGTATTTAGGAAGAAGTTCTAGCACTAGTAAATAATCGTATTAAATGAATGAGAAAATCTACTAAATTCTGTTTTGCTTATTTAGTTTTCCAAATCTTAAGTGCATGTATTTTCATCCACATGAATCCTAATATCTACTTTAAAGTAATTGTTTCTAATACAGCATGGACACATATATGTGCTTTTGGTTTCTATATTTACATCACAGCATTTGGAAAAAATGTAAGTGTTGGCTTGCGTGTATTTGTTCTATAGATTTTAAAAGTACTAATAAATAATGGATGATTTAGATTTCTTTTCAATCTCTGTATTTCATATTTTAAAGCAAAAGGATATCAAAGGAATGTCTTTTTATAAAAATCTCTGTTATAATATAAAATCTCCATCTTTAGAAAATGAAAAAAAACTCATTAAATTTCAGTTTGCATAATAAAACATTTTATATCAAATGTATTAAATTTGATTTCAGTGTTCACTATAAGTCTCAAGAATCTATGTCTTACTGTAGATTATTATACTATAAAAGGTATTGTGTAGTTTTGCCCTAAATTTCCTTAAGAATTCTAAAATACAAAATTGCATCAATTTAGGCTTTCAACAATAAGGGGTGAAAAGCATCTTTTGTTATTGAAAACGCTGATACAATCTTTTTAGTCCTGTCAATGTGTTCAAACAGTTTGTCAAATCAATGTTTCCCTGCTACTTGGAAAGCATTTGATTATTCATAATATTCCTATTACAACAACAACAATGTATTTATTTCATCCATTTTAATCACTCCTGACAAATTCAAATAGCTTGTGTAACTCCCTTTTTAGGGCCCTGCAATCCAGTGGTGGATTTCAAAAATTTTTGGAACCTCTTCTATAGATGTGGCCTGCTTTCCGGGTCCACTGGTGGAACCTCTTCTAACCGGTTCAGTAGATTTGACGAATCGGTTCTACTGAATAGGTGCGAACTGGTAGGAACCCACCTCTGCTATAATCCCTTAATTTGGGGTACAGTCAGGACAAATGGATGGAGCTGAGTGTTTATTGACTGGATGCCCACACGGAGTGGCATTGTGACTCCAGATATTTTTTTCCCCTTTGTGCCCTAGGAGAGAAACAGCTGCCACTATCTAGGATTGAACTCTCTACCTTATGAGTGGAAGGCGAGTGTCTTAACACTCGGAGGAGGGCCTTCTCTGTGGCTGCTCCGGCCCTCTGGAACGACCTCCCCGTGGCGATTCGGACTCTCACCACCCTTCAGGCTTTCCGCAAAGCCATCAAGATCTGGCTGTTCCGGCAGGCCTGGGGCTGATGAGTTCCCAGCCCCACTCGAATTGTTGTGACTGTTGTGAGTTTTTTAAAAACTGTTCTTTGTAATTTGTTTCTCGTTTTGTTTGTTCTTGTATTGTTCCCTTCCCCTTGGTTTGTTAGCCACCCTGAGTCCCTTTGGGAATAGGGTGGCATACAAGTTTAATAAACCCCTTAAACCTTTAACCTCTAGGCCATCAGGCCACTCTCAAATAGTTTGTGTAACTAATCCTGTTAAAAAGTATTGTGCTTCAGGTTCAGCCTCCAGTGTTATTCTTGTGACAGACAACTATATAGACCACTCATTATTTGCTGCTATAATAATGTGAGCAAAACAGCGGTACATGCAAGAATCATCTCTGAGAAATCATGGTTTAGTTTTATGAGTTACGTGATACTAGGTTTAGGTATTTTCAGACATGAAGGTGACTAGCAAGTACTCTTTGGTCTTTAAAAAAATGTGGGAATGTCTTTAGAACAAAGGAACTTTCCATGAGATTTAGAAGAAGCATGAGTTCAAGAATGATAACAGCACATTTCCATTTGTTGTAAAAGTATTCTGCATTCAAAGGGTAAGAGTGCAGCATTCCACTGCAGTAACAAAGTTGACCTATTTTTACAGACATCTGCTAACAGAAGATTGGTTTGGCTTGCTTCTAACTTTTAGTGATATATACTCTATATAAATGTCATAAAATAACACACATGCCTCCGAGGTTTTCTTAGATTCCAGTTTAAAGTCACTGTATTAATGCTATCCTAAAGATAGTGCTGAAAGTATAAATGGGAGTGGGAAATAAGATGACAATTCTATGTCCTAGCTTTAAACTATATTAGTTATCCGACTGCTGGGACATTGCTACTAGTTTTTAAAGATAACAATTCATTTCAGATCTACTTGAATTTACAATATAAGCCACCTGTAAGGCATTAGCAGAAGCCATAGATTATTCTCACATTTGCAAGTAGATATATAGACATCTTGAAATTCTTGATCATAACTACATTATATATCATGATAATAATTCTATTCATATAATGTTATGCTTACATTCTCTCAAATCTGCCTTTTGAAGTACTTACATACTTTTTCTTGCCTAATCAGAACATAAGGTCCCAGTGAGATTACCAGAACATCCCCCAAACTATAAACTTCCAATGGTTTTGGTCTTTACCTCATGTAATTCACCAAACCATCAATCTATTGTATTTTGTAGTGATTTAACCAGCATCACGGAATGAATAAAATCAGTAATATAATTTAAGAAAATGCACAATGTTATGCCCTGTCTTTTCCTTAGAATTTTCAAAACAAATTTCATCGTAGTCCCCTTTCTTTTATCTCAAGAATAATCATCTTCTGAATGGATAGAATGACAGAATGATTGGTCCAAACTCACGCAGTGAACTCCATGGTCCATTGGCAATTTAAATCTTTATCTCTCCAAGCACAATACCCTAACCTGTGTACCACTTTGGCTCTTTATTTTCATATAATAAATATGCCTATATTTACTTTCTTACTTATTTTACCTCTAATATGTATTTCTATAAACTACCCAGCATACATTGTATAAAATACAACTCTACCAGAAGGAAATAAATTGTTGCACCTTATTTAAATATTCTTACAATACAGATGCGAACTTCTAAAGTGTTGCTATGACTATTATCAGGTTGGCATTCGAGGGAGGATTCCATGCATACTTTCGGCCAGAGTGGGATCTCATATTTCTGCAACCTAGTTCGTGAATATGATGTATGACATATGACAGATGGGTGGAGATAGAGGAGTAAAGTTCAAACGCAATTAAGCGAAAGCCAGTTTAGGCCCCACAGAAGATCAAGCCAAGATGTTAATGCTAATAAATGAATGTTTTTTTTTTAACTTTGTCTCGAGGACCGTAAATTAGTTAGGTCATCTCTTGGGAACTTCACAACAAAGACATAGCCTCATTTAAATTGCCTGTTCAGAAAAATTTAAATGCTAGAATGAGATGTGACTTGTTCTCATCCATAATAATTGGCTTTCTATGACACTTTTTTAGTCAGTAAAAATAGCAGTTCACTGAAATGCTCCTTTAACATGCCAACATCTGATTGAGTCATTGTCAAAAGTACCTGGGAAATGGACTATTTATAAACTTGTTAACCCTCATAAACATTAATGATATATCCAGCTATTGTTTGTGCAACTTATGAGCTGTTCAATCACTTACAGTGTACACACTCACACACCTGTGGAATTGAAAAGAAAGAGGGAATCAATTAACACTTCAGCTACACATTTCCGTGTAACTAATACTTAACCCCCAATCCTACCACTACTGTGTTATTTAGTACATCAAAAAGCAGGAAAGGATACACAGTACAGGATTTTTGCACGAGAAGCATTCCTTTCCCTTGTCTACATAAAGATATACTGAAGCAGTAAACCCTCATCCCTTACATTCTTTAACAGCAGTATCTTCAGGAATGATATTTCTCAACTGAAACTTGTTTTATCCTTCCACCCTTTAATTAAATGTAAAAAATGCTTCCTATTAATGAGCTTGTGCTGTTTTTACTGTTTCCCCCTTAAAAATAGTCTCTCCATCATCCCAAAACCTATACCAACTCATATACACACTGTATTTGTATCATGCCCGCTGGATAGATAAAGCATCTTGGTTTAACATCAAAGAGGAACAGGATGGAAGCTCGTCAACTTGGAAGAGGTTATTCTTAGCCACAACTATGGTAGATAACTTCTACAGAGAATTGATAGAGATCAGCAGCATCTCATTTTAATATTTTGTGACCACCGAAGTATGTCACATTTGTTTGCTAATTTAAAACTTAAAAAGATTAAATAAGTTTGCTACTTTTCTTGCGCGGTATAACACTCTTATTAGGACAAAGATTCTATGAAGTGAAAAATCAAGCATGGGAGAGCTATTTTTGTGTGTGCTGTCCTTGAATTCCTGTCTGAGCACCATTTAAATAAATTTGAAGTGGGAAGCACAGAGAGTACAGTAAAAGCCATTACTACGATTAAAAAAAAATTAACTTTTTCCCAAAACAAATCCTGTTCCCCAGATCTTTGTCTTCTCTTATTTATGGTACAATCTTGCATCATTATTGACGAGTCCAAAGGTTTATGCTGTTCCAGGTTGCCTCAGACGAAATAATTTCACTTCACAATGTTCATTCTACATAGTTATATATCCACAACTGCTATATACTCTCAGAATTGAATTTCAGCTACAGTTGAAACTCGAAAAATTAGAATGTTGTGCAAAAGTTCATTTATTTCAGTAATGCAACTTAAAAGGTGAAACTAATATATGAGATAGACACATTACATGCAAAGCAAGATAATTCAAGGCATGATTTGTCATAATTGTGATGATTATGGCTTACAGCTCATGAAAACCCCAAATCCACAATCTCAGAAAATTAGAACATTACATGCAATCAATAAAACAAGGATTGTACATAGAATAATATTGGACCTCTGAAAAGTATAAGCATGCATATGTACTCAGTACTTGGTTTGGGCCCCTTTTGCAGCAATTACTGCCTCAATGTGGCATCACATGGAAGCTATCAACCTGTGACACTGCTGAGGTATTATAGAAGACCAGGATGCTTCAATAGTGGCCTTCAGCTCTTCTGCATTGTTCGGTCTCATGTCTCTCATCTTTCTCTTGGCAATGCCCCATAGATTCTCTATGGGGTTCAGGTCAGGCGAGTTAGCTGGCCAATCAAGCACAGTAATCCCACGGTCATTGAACCAGGTTTTGGTCCTTTCGGCAGTGTGGGCAGGTGCCAGGTCCTGCTGGAAAATGAAGTCAGCATCCCCATAAAGCTCGTCTGCAGAAGGAAGCATGAAGTGCTCCAAAATCTCCTGGTAGATGGCTGTACTGAATGAAGCACAGTGGACCAACACCAGCAGATGACATGGCTCCCCAAATCAACACAGACTGTGGAAACTTCACACTGGACTTCAAGCATCTTGCAGTGTGTGCCTCTCCATTCTTCCTCCATACTGTGGTTCCTTGGTTTCCAAATGAGATGCAAAAGTTGCTCTCATCAGAAAAGAGGACTTTGGACCACTGAGCAACAGACCAGGTCTGTTTTTCTTTAGCCCAGGTAAGAGGCTTCTGACGTTGTTTGTTGTTCAGGAGCGGCTTGACAAGAGGAATACGACATTTGAAGCCCATGTCCTGGATCCGTCTGTGTGTGGTGGCTCTTGATGCACCGACTCCAGCCTCAGTCCACTCCTTGTGAAAGTCCCCAACACTTTTGAATGGCTTTTTCCTGACAATCCTCTCCAGGCTGCGGTCATCCCTGCTGCTTGTGCACCTTTTTCTTCCACACTTTCCCCTTCCGCATAACTTTCTATTAATGTGCTTTGATACAGCCCTTTGGGAACATCCAACTTCTTTTGCAATTACCTTTTGAGGCTTTCTCTCCTTATGGAGGGTGTCAATAATGGTTTTCTGCACAACTGTCAGGTCAGCATTCTTTCCCATGATTGTGATTCCTACTGAACCAGACTGAGAGACCATTTAAAGGCTCAGGAACCCTTTGCAGGTATTATGGCTTAATTAGTTGATTAAAGGGACACTTTGAGCCTAGAATATTGCACCTTTTCACAATATTCTAATTTTCTGAGATTGTGGATTTGGGGTTTTCATGAGCTGTAAACCATAATCATCACAATTATGACAAATCATGGCTTGAACTATCTTGCTTTGCATGTAATGAGTCTATCTCATATATTATTTTCACCTTTTAAGTTGCATTATTGAAATAAATGAACTTTTGCACGATATTCTAATTTTTCGAGTTTCACCTGTAGAGTGTTTTCTTGAAAAATGGAGAAAAAGCTATCATAGCTATTGTAATAAAAGGTTGGTAGAAAGCATTTAAGGGCATCAAATGTTGGTTAAGCTACTTTTAACACAAAAAATGCTTTGACGCTCACAAGTAGGTGAAAGCAATCCAGCTCTTTGTTTTAGATATTTCTAAATAATAAAATATATAGAAGAAAATTATTTGTCTGGCCTCTATGTCACTGATGAAATCTTTCCAGATTCTACTTTCTTCAGAGGCTAGATATCTTTTATAGATCAGGAGCTTATTTTTCAGAAGTAGAGTAACATCACATAATTGGATGAAGTTTGTAAGTTTTTGCTTTTTTCTGATTCTCTTGAACAATGGATTAAAATTAATTAAATATTGTTGGCTACTGAAGGACCAATTCCCCTCCCAAAAGGAGAGTTTTAAACTTAAGGGAGTAGCCTTCTGCACTAAAACATTATCCCGCCAGCTCTGAATTTTCTCACATGCTATCATAAAATTAAACTTATTCCAAACTCTGCCATTTTAGCTTCAGTGACACCTTGTCTACCTTTACTTGCTTTCATACTATATGACAAAACTTTTTTCATTAGCTTGATTTCAGATTAATAGGTATGTAGCCTGGGAGAAATGAAGAAATATATTGTGGGTAATTTATCTCATATTAGGGTCACCATAATATAAAGGAGAAAGTTCTCACTTGCTTTCTCCTGTCTATTACATAGGATTTCCTCCTACTTAATGGAATTGAAAAGAGTCTCATTTTACTCTACAGCAGGGGGACTGGAAATAAACCAAAAGAGAACAAAGACAGGCACAATTGTAATGGGTTCAGTATCTATAAAAAGACATTATTATTTTCTAGGCTGTACCCCTGGCAGCTCTATTATGTACAGAAGTTAACAGGCTTGTGGGATTCTTATCAGAAGTGGAGGTGCAGATAATATACTAATAAAAACTAATATGCTGAACTCTGTGAGGTCAGATAAACTCTTCAATTCAAGAGGAAGCACAGAACCAAACTTCTTCCATACTAGTTATGTCATGTAGAGAAATGACTTACTCAAAAATTATCTACATTAATCTTGATGTGGTTTACATTTTGAAACCATTATTGGTTCTCTTTTCAGTTATTCTTTCACCTATGATCCATTTTCTCAATTCACATTATTCTGCGGTAATAAGAAAAGCATAGTAGGGAATTCAGTTAAAATCAGTAGACGAATCTGAATCCAAATACATTCAGCTGAAACTAATTAGCCATGGGCATCACACCTGTCAATTCTTTAGCAAAATATATCCAAATAACTTTAATATAATCCATTTTCCATCTGAACCATGATAGATGCAGAATTTAAAATGATCTTCATCCTCTTTCTTTGACAACAGAGACAATGATTATTTTGAAATTAGTATTTGGAAGGGAATGGAGGGACACTTTGATTCCAAGAATGAATGAATGGCTGCAAAAGTTGATGGAGTTAACAGAAATGCCTAAATTGACTCCTTTGATTTTTTTTTTTAAAAAAGAATACAATTAATTTTGTTTCTCTTTGGAAATTGCTTTTGGAGTTTGTGCTTGAGGTGGAAAAAAAATGAAACTTTCATTTTGGGTTTTGCTAATTAGATAGGCTTGTTGTTACCGAAATGGCTAGTATATACTATGTAAAAGTAAAAAGTTGAGATTGCATGAATGTATAACTTTATTCTACTGCACTAAAAAGGGTTAGAAATCAACAATTTCCCCCTTTCCCATTTACCCTATACTTTTTCCTCCTTCTCTCCGTATTTTCCCATTATAAAAAAATTGAAAGAAAAAAAGTATTTGGAATAGAAGTCAATCTTATCCTTTCCTTTTGTAGCTAGCATCTAGTGACCCTAATATTTCACATCAGAAAATATTAGATGGGTGTAAGAATATTGAAGAGGCTTTTAAGAAGAGACTAGACCAGGGATAGTCAACTTTTTTATACCTACTGCCCACTTTTGTATCTCTGTTAGTAGTAAAATTTTCTAACTGCCCACCGGTTCCACAGTAATGGTGATTTTATGAAAACCTAATGAAAATGTTTTTAAATAATGCTATGAAATTTTTTTAAAAAGTCAATTAAGTTTTAAAAAAGGAAAGTACTTCAGTATTGGACAAAACCCCTACCGCCCACCATGAAAGCTGGAACGCCCACTAGTGGGCAGTAGGGACCAGGTTGACTACCACTGAACTAGACAAACACTTGTCTGAAATGATGTAGGATTTCCTGCTTGAGTAGGATCTCCAAGATCCCTTCCAACTTGCTCTTTATATGCTATATTCTGTATATTAACTAGACATTATGCATTTACTGAAGCATTCCCCAACTGTGGCACACAGACTGTTGTATAGCTTCCATTATACACAACCAACCAGTGGTATTCTAAAATATGGTAAAAGTCCTATTTTCTTTTCATGACTCAACCTATACAATAATGTTAGATTTTCCTCAACTTGTATACCAAGACATTCTCTAAAAGTGTAGACTTCCATCTCCAAAATTCTAGCTGGGGAATTCTGGGAGTTGAAATCCACCCATTGTGGGCAAGTTGATCTATTGGTTATTTTAGTTCAGTATTTTTGTAATTATAATACGTACCATCCAATAAACTTTGCTACTTTCAGAAAGAAATTAAAAATTACCAAGTAAAATCATACTGACCTTTTCAGGGTTTCAAAAGAGAAAGTCCAATCTCTTGATTGAGAAAGGGCGAAGAAATGTTTAGCACTGATTAAAAAGAACTGAAATTATCAAACAAGAGAGATTTGTGTTGATCACCAATTCTATTTTTTTAGTAGTATGTAATGGTGTCTCACATACAAACTTCTATAGCAAATCTGGAAAACATGAAGTAAAGCATTTCTAATATGCTGTATTTTTTTTTTTAATTTCACCCCAGCGTTAATGTAAATCATATTTAAACTACTCAGGTAAGGTCTGTGTATGCTTAAAACATGGGTGTCACTCCCTGTGCCACACGGCATTTCACAACATTTCCCCCTTTTGCAGAGCTGTGGTCTGTGTGTGATGCATCCGGTCTGCGGGCCCCGTTTGACAAACCTGGCTTAAAGGGTTCACCGACAAAACCGCGAAGCCCTTATCCGCGCCGACATAAGGGCAGAGGGCAAATCCGCGCCGTCCGAAGCGCTAAGGAAAAAGGCAACCCTAGCGCGACGACATAACCGCGGAGGGCAAATCTGCGCCTTCCGAAGCACTCAGCACCCTAACCCTAACCCAAACCCCTAAACCTAATCCTAACCCTTATCTTAATTTAAATCGGCTTTCTGCCGCCGCACTGTTTTAAAGCGCCCTTGTTGCTGCGCTGTTGTCGCTGCGGTGATGACGTCGCGGCTTTAGCAACGCGGTTTTCTCGCCGCTATTTTGACGAGCGCGGTTTTGTCGGGCCACGGGCTTAAAGTATGACAAACTAAACTGCTTCTACCTGAAATTTCAGAGTATATTCTATTTATCCCATATGAATTTTCTATTCAAACATTTTATATTGGGAGGAGGAAAGATGAAAAATGAGGCTAGGTCCTCCTTTGTGAAAAACTGAGGAAAGCCCAGCTACTACATTAATCATAAATTAATCCTGCAAAATGGAATGTGTATAAATGTGGCCAATATGTGAAACTAACAGTATAATTTGGCCATAATACAAGATGTAACATTAAGAAAAATTATCTAGATACAATTTTGGAGAAGTATTTTCTGTGATGTGAACTTGCTGCTGAAGCCAATGAATCCTACTAAAAGCCCTCTTCACGCCTCGTCACTTAATCTAGGAAAACATCAATAGGGCTAATCAAGCAGAACTCCTGCCTCTTTAACGCAAGTTCCTGTTCTGGAAAAAATAAAAGCTATCTGATATTTAGAATGCTGTGCTTTCTGAGCTTGGTTGTTTTCTTGCAGACATTTCATTACCAAATTAGATAACATTATCAGTCATCGTAGGAAGTGGTGTTGGCTCTTATTTTATATTCTAGTGGCATGCCCTTCTGTGTCGGTGGGATAACTGAAGAATTTAACCTACTTAATTAGATGTCCATTCAATTGCCAAGCATGCTGCTTAGGGGTATTTAGATAGATAAAATACAAATGTACTGAAAAACCTTTTTGGGAATGGAAAGCAATGAAAAACTTTGAATTCTCTATTTTTGTTCATAAATGGAGTTTACAAATGGAAGAATTTGATCTGGCAACATTTGTTTCCAGAGTGCAAACTAAGTAAAAGGAGTGGATTCAAGGAAGTAAAAGAAATTGCAGAAAAGAATCTCAGTTGCTGTGAATTGTCTTTCTATCCTTTAATTTATTCATCCTAAAATATACAAGCTGATTCTAGATATATATTCTCTATAAATCAACTGCATATGTGCTAAACAGGTTCTATGTATCTTTATTCAGAAGCACAACTTAACAAATTCAACAGTAATTAAGCAGATAGTTTTATAGCTCTATGTTTTAAAATAAATTAAAGTGTAGTTTTCTTCGAGAGTGAAGCTGGAAACTGTTCCAATATGTCAAGCGCAACGATAGTTAACTGTTTATAATGTAAACTTACGATCTTCTGCAACAGTCAGGAACAATGCCAGAAAGGCAGCGGTGACTGAGGGCTTGCCAGTGGCTTTGTTCTCCGTCGCCCGGATCAGAGTCACGCTGGCTTTGGCGGCCTTGTGGCAGCGATCAAAATGGCTACCTGACACTTTTTGGATTCAAAATGGCCACCCATCACAATTACCACCCATCACTTTCTGGGCTCAAAATGGCCACCCGTTACTCTCCAGAGTGAAAATTGGCTGCCTGGCAGGATCGCAGCTTCAAAAGGATCATCTGATCGCAAATAGTACGGTATTTCCCGATGAAACGGGTCACTGCCAAGCGATCTTCCTCAGTTCGGGCTTGCCGGCTGCCTTTGTAGCCCATCTCCTCCGCAATGGAGAACTACGGGTACCACGTGTTTGGGGAAATCAGAATAAAGCCGCCGCTCCCTTGCGCGAGATAAAAAAAGTGCTGGCTTGACAAGGCTGGGAAAACTCCGAGCTGACGAAGCTGGGCAATCTCGATAGCCGGACATCTGCCCCAAGCCTCAGAACAATGTCTCCTTGTCTCTTTGCCGCTGTGGGACAGTCTAGTTCCACTGCCACTGTATAGGCAGCTCTAATCCTCACCTACATGTCAGGCTGCTCTGACCACCGTCGCGAGCGCCAACTCCACTGGTGCTCCCTCTAGCAGCTCCTAGAGACCCATTGGAATGCTGGAGAGTCCAGAAGTGTTGACTAAAGTTAATTGTCCTGAAAAAATTTTTTTTTACATCTCTCGGGAAAAGACTGAGTTGGAACTGGAGCCAGGCAAGAAAGGAGTGGAGGCATGGCTTCAATTATGACTCAGTCTCTGGGCAGAAAAGGACATGACAATCCATTCCTGGACCCTCCTGCAAGCTATACTGGGGAATGTACTAATTTTTAATTTTGTTTATAGGCACAATTCAAAACGCTAGAAGAGGTTAGATCCAATACAACAAGAATAATCTCATTCAAGAGAAGTCTATCCATGTCCTAAGATCTGACAGAAAATGGGAAACACCCAGGTAAATGAAGATAAGGAAAAAAAAACCTTCTCAACAGCCAGGCATCAATTAAGGCACCCCTTCAATGAAGCCTAAACTTGCTTTCCTTTTTAATGATAATTTAATGAAAAATTTAAACCTTCTGGAAATGTTTTGTTTTAACTCCTGCATCTGTGTATTAAACCTTATTTTACTTTTTAAATGCTGCTATATTTAATGATTTTACTTGTTCTACTAGTTAGGAGGACAAATGAATTAAGGCAATTTTTACTGCATTTATCAAGACTGCCATAAAAAATATTAAGAGCAGAAGTATCTTCTCTTGCTTATTGACTGAAAATATTTCTATCTTGCTTCTACACAGAAAATCTCCCAGTGGCATGGAAAAGCAGGTCAGCCTTCTTATAGTAAAGAAACACAAGAGTAAAGATAATAGGAATGTAAGGAAACAAAGCTCAGAAAGCCTCCTTAAAATGCATACTTCTTGCAATCAGTTTTGGGAGGATGATGGATTGACTATCAGACTGATGACCATTAGGGAGAATCCATAGCAGGTGTCCCTTCCAAAAGGGATTAAAGAGTCTTGTTTCCTCTAAGCTAAGAGTTGAGGGAATGGTAATCACTAATGGAACATTGGTGACATCTACTTTTTTTTACTGTATTTAATAAAACCACTACAATAACAGCAGGCCTCAGCCTCATACCCACCAAAATATGATTAAGCACAATGGTCATAATCCATAGGACAAATGCCATTAAAATAAATGGAATCTGTGCATGAGATCTCCTGGGCTGTCGGGTAGCTCTGAATCATTTCAACAGCACTTACGAAGAAATTGCCCTATAATTATTAGAACTAATCATGAAAAATGAGTGTAAAACAAGTCAGAAGAAAATTTAAATATATTTGGGGCTTTATAAATTCAGCTACGGCTAGATACCACTCTGAATAGATTGGAATATAGTCCAGTGAACATTTCAGATTTTCAGTATAAAATTGTCAGATCTCCTGAAGTTAATGTTAATATTGATACACGGGGAAAGTGTTATTTAGTACAATTTCCCTCTCTGGTTTTAGCAAAAATTCGGAAAGAGAGATCAACTTTTTGGGTAAGGCAACCCAAATTTTATCATCACTTCATACACAGGTAACATCAATTTTTTCACTACTCTATTTCCACACTGATATGGTTTCTAAGAGTGCTATCAACTGCAAAACAACAACAACAAACAAACAATCACTCAACCAGATATGGACCAAATACAGCCTTGACTATTCTTGAAGCAACTATCAGTAAACAAAAACTGAGGCAGTCAAGCTTGCTTGTTTTCTTAAAATGTAATTAAATGCTAATACGTTAGGTTTTTAGAACATCACCTAATACAGTATCCTACTGTATTTCAACATATTAAAATGTTTTAAAACTCAGATTATTCTAGAAGCCTGTAAAAGGAGAGGTTTTGTTCAAAATTATCAAATGAAATCAAAAGCATTGAAGCAAAAAATTGGTTTTTTTTAAAATTCAAGTAAGCCTTTATGTTTAGGAGCAAAAATAATATTCAATGATGCAACCACTTTTTGCATTTAAACAAATAAGCCACACGTAATCCACAATTCAAAATACAAAAAGCTACATCTGAGGAAAGCTTATAATAAATATAAATATGTATATGTATATGTGTATGTATGTATGTATGTATGTATGTATGTATGTATGTATGTGTATATATATGTATATCTATCTATCTATCTATCTATCATCTATCTATCTATCTATCTATCTATCTATCTATCTATCTATCATCTATCTATCTATCATCTATCTATCTATCTATCTATAAAGTCACAACCCCTGGTATGCCCCAATTATGGGAGGAAGCTAACTGCTTCCATTCTCTGTCCATCGGCTCGTCACAAGAGACCATCCAGACAGAAAGCCCAATATTTTACTGTTGCCTTTTGTTACATTTGTGTAGTATTTGTGCTGATAAATAAATAAAGGGAGACTAGTATAGATCTATTTCAAGCTATTTAGCTCTCATCAGCTAGCCATACCCTTACTGGGATTCGAACCTGGGCTGTATTGCATATTAGGCAATACAGCCTATATACCTTTCTCCCTGGCTCAGCTGATAACGGAGGACAGCCTGTGGCTCAAGTGGTTAATACATCTGCCTAATATGCAATACAGCCCAGGTTCGAATCCCAGTAAGGGTATGGCTAGCTGATGAGAGGTAAATAGCTTGAAATAGATCTATACTAGTCTCCCTTTATTTATCAGCACAAATACTACATTATATATATATATTTACATACCTCTGTAAAAATTGACACTGCAATATATAATGTCCTTCTCATTTACTATAACTAAGCAGGAAAAGTAATTTAAGTAAAAATAATGGACAACCCTTATAGGTAGTCCTCGACTTTCAACCATTTGTTTAGTGACTGTTCAAAGTTACAACAGCACTGGAAAAGTGACTTAGGACTGTTTTTCACACTCACAACCACTGCAATCTTCCCATAGTCACGTGATCAAAATTCAGATGCTTGGCAACTTGGCAACGGTTGCAGTGTTCCAGGGTGATCACCTTTTGCAACCTTCTGACAAGCAAAGTCAACGGGGAAGTCAGATTAACTTTACAACTGTGTTAACAATTGCAGTAATTCACTTAGCAGTTTAACAAGAAAAAGTTGTAAAATGAGGGTAATGGACAGACCTACATTAGTTTTCATCTATTACTGATCACAAAACCCTGGGAAATTGCACATGCATTTTCAGCAATTCTATCTAACGGGTTCCTGAGAAATAGAAGAAATTGGGGGTGACTGATTACCAAACTGCTGAAGGGCCTCTACAATACTTCAGTATAAGCTCTGGTTAGAAGTGGTATTCAGCCCGTTCTACCAGGTTCTGGAGAACTGGTAGGGGACATTTTGAGTAGTTCGGAGAACCAGCAAATAGGCTGGCCCTGCCCCTTCTGCCTCCCAGCTGATCTTCTCTTGTTGCCCGGAACGGAGCTGGAAAGCAGTTTAGTGGGGTGGGAAGGGAATTTTGTAGTATCCTTCCCCTGCCACGCCCAGAGAACCGGTAATAATTTTTTTTGAATCCCACTACTGGGGTCTGGGGCTATGGCCGCCAACGTGCAGGGCAGCCAAAAGGGCATAAATTGGGAGGTGACAAGTGGATAATGGGAGTTGCAGCGCTCCTGTGGTCATAGGTATGGTCAGGCTACTAAGCCGTAACTTCAGGCATGGATGATAAATCCATTTTTTCAGCTCCGCTATAATTTCAAATAGTCGCAAAACAAATGGTGGGGGACCAACTGTAGACATTTTTGTACTGTTCATTAATTTCCTCACAATACTTGAACTGGCCATTGTCAGAGATAGAGAACCGGACTAAAATGACGTTTGGCTTAATCTAGCACAACAGTTTTAATTTTCTCAGAATTACAAAGGAAAATATATACCTCATATTTTGAGTACACAATTAAATGAGCATTTTTTATATTAGTTTCCCCCCCCCCTTATTATCTGGGTAGTAAATGTCAACTGATAAATCTGAGCCTATTTGCCAATAGGACTAAATGCAAGAAACATGAAGGTTGCATCATAAAAGACATGGCTAGCAGCAGAAACTGAAACTCTATATAGTAAGGAGAAACAGCTTTAAGCCAATATCCAAGCACTTTACAACAGCATCTGGTTGGTCACTGCAGGTAACTACGGTCTGACTTTCCTCAGAAGAGACCTAATAATAGAAGGAAAATAATCACACTAAATTTCCCTCACCCAACGAGGTTTCAAAAAAAGTATGCTGTTTTGCCTGGGTTTTGACATTTGTCAAGGATAATTTAACTACTATCAGGAAAAAAATAACTTAAAAGCTTCTGCCTCCTTAATGAACTGTCATTTTCCTCCTAATCTATTTTCTCCTTGTTTTCTATATCAGCTTCTAACTTGCCTCATTCATACAGTTATACTCTTTAAGACTTTTAGCAACTAAATATATACTGACAGAATGAAGGCACACATTGGAAGTCATATTTTCCTTTTGTACGTATTTTTTCTACTTTAATACAGTAGGCATCATTTCATTAATAGGGCTGCGAGACAGTGCAAGAAAACAAATGAATTTAGTCCAATTTTCTACCAAACAATTTGCAATGAGGTTCTTTAGGCAAATGCTCATATTCAACCTTTTAGACAGAATAAGTAGAAGATTATACTCTATTCTAGATCTTCACTTTATATGTATTTTCCAACAAAGTCAGTTTCGAGAAATCTATGGCTTTCCAAATGTTGAAGAAGTACAATCCCAGCATCTTTAACTGTTGGCTACCCTGGGTACGGTTGTTGAGGAGTACAGAGTCATAACTTCTAGAAAGCTGCACATTTTACAGCCTTTTACAAACCTAATTTGTAAAGCCTTTCACTATCTCTGTGCTCTACCAGAGTGAGTTCACTGAGGACTGTGAGTATTTACATTGATTCTTCTCTATCTTCTGATGCTTTACCTGTATTCATGCTTTTCTTTCTAACGATGGACACAATGTCTCATTAGTAAATCTTTCAGAGAGTTGTACCATTTCAAACTCACCTTTGCAGAGCTATCTGATTGGATTGCAGATATGCAAGGGAAAGATTTTGATCATGCCATCACTACTCACATCGTAATTCTTTCATAATCTTAATTTACTCTGGACAAATAAATTATGAGCCCAAAATACTTTAAATAGCAATAGCACTTAGACTTATATACTGCTTCATAGTGCTTTACAGCATTCTCTAAGTAGTTTACAAAGTCAGCGTATTGCCCCCAATGATCTGGGTCCTCATTTTACCGACTTCGAAAGAATGGAAGGCCGAATCAACCTTTAAGCAGGTGAGGATCGAATTCCTGGCAGTGAGTTGAATTAGCCTGCAATACTACATTCTAACCACTGTGTCGCCACATTAAAGAAATAATAGAAACTCACGGATACATGATTTTAGACATGTTATGTTATTTTTTATTTTTATTTATTTATTGGAATTTGTCAACAAAAACAAGAACAAGATAACAAAAATACAGTGACAGGGACAAAAGGCACATTAGTGCACTTATGCACGCCCCTTTTACTGACCACTTAAGTATGACGTAAGATCCACGGAAGTCTATTTGTGACTGAAGCTGTGAAAATTTGTAGCTGAGACAACTGAATCAGGTAGGGCATTCCAGATTTTGACATCTCTATCACAGAAATCATATTTTTTACAGTCAGGTTTAGAATGATTTACATTGAGTTTAAAGTGGTTGTTTGTACACGTATTATTGCGGTTACCCCAGACAATGCCCAATTACTATTCTTACTTCCAGTTCAGCACATTTTACTAACACCTATATTTGTTGAAATATGGTCACAGATAAGATTGGGCTAAGAGAAATAAAATTTATTTTTTTTAAAAAAAATGTGTCATAATTCCTAGTCTCTACAACTCTCTGGTTTCACATGAAAGCTGAAATAGGTTAATGCAGATTATAATCCATGTGTCTTATTTATTATACTTCACCTGATGCCACTTTCCCAATCCTGCTCATCTTTATCTTTGTCTTCTTTGGTTTCTGGAGCATGTGGATGCTTTTGGACAATTCTCATTCCACCAGCTTTGACTACAAGAAAAATAAGATGAAGTAAAGAATCCATCAGATAATCTAAGTAAAGATACAATGAACATATTAACAGTTTTATAAAGTAAAAGACATGCAGAAAACAACCATGACTGTTGTGATTAAATTCATTCAGCACTTATTGATTCATTGTCTACTGTATGCCTACATCTTTACAAATTTTAAGAGGTCTTTATGGAAGACCTTTAATTCAATTACAGCAGCCAATTAAAATGATAGCTAGGTGTAGGATCAACAAAAGAATCCTGAGAACTTTCATAAGCATTGTATTAATTAATTGATAAAACATTATATACTTTGAGATACGAATTTATATTCCCATTCAGACTTCTGGTCCATTTATACTTTAAAGAAATGTATTTATGTTTTAAATTTCACATTATCTGGGATATGGAAAAGTTACCACTGTAGATTATTACTTGAAAGTGCATATTGTCTGTGTGTGCATGCATGGACATTTGGATACAAATGCATCAGGTATGGCAATGACAAACAAATCATGCTAAATTATTTTCATAATATTTTCTGAAGGAACATATGTTAGAAAGGTTCTATCCAAGGAATTGTGGTTGATGGGGTCTTTGGATATGAAACAAAACATAAATCAATAAAGGCATCACTTTTCACTTTAAAAAATATGTTCCAATAGCAAAGTAGTTTAGTAAACCTCTTTCAGGATGTACCTACTTAACTTCACACCATGCAGAGGCTAATATCATGCCTTCTGCACAAAAAGATTTCTTTATACTACTACAGTATTATTTCACTATATTTCTTCTTGATTTCCAAACCCGGAATTTATAGTCTTTCAGCTCTTTTCAACCTCACTCCTACTGAGTTAAATTGCTAAAATGAGTTTAACAAATAAGGGTCCTGGCAAGCCAATTAAGGAAAATCAGATTCTTAAAGCTATTTGCAAAGAAATACTTTTTTTCTGAAACAAGTTATGATACTTTAAAATCTATACTGGAACTTTCTCCCCCCCAAAGCATGAACTGTATTTTTGCTGGCTGTGATGGTCCCTGGATTTAAGATGAAAAATATGTAACTTTTTTAATTCCAGAAATTAACTCTTAGTGAATGACCAGAATAGTTTTAAATGAAAAATAACACTGGCTATATCCACACATCCTGAAATTATAATATTGCACAATATTTTTGGGGGGTCAGAAGGCATTGGAAATATCCTTCAGTACTGACCTCTGGATAGCAATGCTATTCCTGAAAAAAATCTAGGAATTTCCTTACACAATCACTATCTTCTGAGAAGCTCCTGGCCAAAAGGATAGGAAGATTGTTTTTCTGATAAATTCAGAAACACGCACATCTTGCTTCGGTATGTATACATTTTAGATAACAGGACTGAGAACTGTAGAGTTAAAAAGCAGGGAAAGCTTCTGATAATTTTGACCATTCAACTTTCAATTGTCCATGTATTAAATGGTAATAATGAAACATTCTTCATTTCTGTGTGCAAAAATGTACAAAAGCTTAAAGTGAAGCATTCAAGCTGCTAGTAAAGGAAATTTGTGCCCAAAGGAGTAATATGCTTTGTTTGTACTTAAGATCTTGCATGTAACTGAGTTGAGATTCCATCTTAATTCATTATGCAGGGCATCAATGTGATCTGGATTTGAATTGTCTAAGAGAATCAATTTAGGGATTCAATCTGATGTGTGTGTACATGCTGAAAAGTCTATCAGATCTTCAAATTGATGGAAAGACACCTGATATCATTCCAAAATTCTTCAAGAACCTTCTTAAACCTACTGCAAGTGACTTAAACCTATTGTACAAACTTTTTCTGGAAAGGCAGCCATTTGTAAAGTTTTCTTTCCCCTCTCAATTTAGAGGGGTTTCTATTTATTCATTCACAGCAGTTGGGACACCTATATTCTCCATGTGTTGACAAATTACAGCTTTCATCACTCTCACCTTTAGTACAACAAATATGTATGACCACCAAGATCCTGGACTCCATTACCATTGCAGAAGAGATTGAATCCTCCCTGTTCTATACTATACTCCCAGAGCATACAAAAAGGGTTCACTGACAAAAGGGCGAACGACAAAACCGTGCCCGACTAAACCGCGTCGCTGACGTCATCAACAGGGCGACAACAGCACGGAGAAGGAAGCACGCTGTAAACCCTAAACCTAAAATTAACCCCTAACCCTAAACCTAACCCTTAACCTAATCTAAACCTAACCCTAAACCTAACCCTTAACCTAATCTAAACCTAACCCTAACCTTTAACCTAACCCTAAACCTAACCCTAACCCTTACCTTAAGTTAAATCGGCTTTCTTTCAACACGCTATTTAAAGCGCCCTTCTTTCTCCGCGCTGGCTGTTGTCGCCGCGTTGATGACGTCAGCGATGCGGTTTAGTCAGGCGCGGTTTTGTCATTCACCCTTTTGTCGGGTCACGTACAAAAAGATGTAGACAATTGTTTCCATTGCAAACAGATATATGTAGTCCTCCCCTTATCATAAAATTGGGTCATAAATTTCTGTATTAAGTTGGTGTGGTCATAAAATGAATTATCATGTGACCAGATCCAATTTTATGACTGTCCTAATTCAGCAGTTAAAATGCTGTCTCTAGTTTCCTGGTCACCCTTTGAGGAGAGGGAGGAAAGGCATAGAGAAGGCCTGCCGACCAGCGGCAACAAAACACATCTACATCCTCTGCTCCATGTGATGGGAATTGGGAGACAAATCGCGGCAGCTGGGCATTTGCCAGCATGGCAAAAAGGTCGACCGCTGGCGTCCCGAAGCGATGGCAAATCTGCTGGAACAGCTCGGGTTGCAACTGCCACTCTCCATGGTTCACAGTTGGCCTGCAGGTTCACCGTTCCCGAGATGTACTCTGACACAATCGATCCCAGGTGTCTCTCTGCTCACATGCCTAGTCTCAGGGCCTCGGCCCATAGGGACTTTGAGTGAGTGCCCCCTTGCCAGTTTAAATGGGCTTTGCCGCCATGTTGTCCATGAGCAGGAGCACGTGCTGGGAGCCTTCCAAACCTTTTTTTTTCCTTTGCCACTTGCTTCTCTACATAGTGGCAAAAATGGCCACCACAACGAGACCTTGCTGTTGAAAGTTTCAAAATGGCCACCATGCCTTGTTATGAAGCTCGGGAGGCTTCACTGCTCGATGTCTCTGAAAGTCCAGCGGCTGAATTTAAGGGAGCCATGCAACCTCCACGAGTCCGGAGGATTCCTCTGCTCCCTGAGGCTAGCCCAGTTAGGGGATTCCCCTTGAGGGGTAAGACACCCGCATAGATCAGGCGGGCATTATAGGCTCCCTCTCTATTACTCCCAACTATTTTAGAATGCCAGATGTCCAATTTTGTCAAATTTAAGTGTTGTCCATAAACTGATAATAATTCAGAAGTGGAGCCAAGGAAAATAGACCAGACTGAGTTAAACTGGGCCAAGGAAGAGGAGAGTCATAGGCATGGCTTCTGAATTAATTGACTCAGTCTCTTGACCAATCAGGCTGTGAGAATACCCACTCCTGAGCTGTCCTGCTGTATCCATGGAGAAGTTGAGGATTTACTGTATGCTAATAAATGAATTAAACTCAAGGGTTATTAAATATTGTTTCAGTGAAGAAATCTAGTCTTGTTCTTCTAACTCTAGATTAAATGAAACAGCCCAGCCCTACTAACTATATAATGTTTGAGATTTGTTTATAGAAAAGGGAATTGAAAGGGTCCTTTTATTTATTTGAAATTGAAAGAACCATGAATTAACAAAGTTTTTGTAAGTAGTCAATATGAAACAGATTTAATATTATTATGGTGATTACTCATAACTTCAGCCTACTCCAAAGTGTCAGGGAACTAAAGCAGTAGAGTGTCTTGCTTTTCTGTACCCCCCCCCCCCCGCCAAATTCTAACACTGACTTTTAGCACTTATTCACAGTACAAAGTATTATGGTGATATTTTATAATATACAGATGGAATCTATTTCAGTTACAGCACAAAGACAAGAAAAGTTGTTATTCTTAAATTAAAATAAATAAGCACAAGGACCTTCAATAAATAAATCCACAATGTGTAGGGCCTATCTCTAAAATTCTAAAATTGAAATCCAAAACATGCAATAAACCACTATACCAGACTGCATTTGTCTTATCTCCAAATACTAAGTAATCCACATCACAGTGCAAAACCGATTTGTGCTGATAGAAGTACACAGATAAAAGTTTGATAATAAAGACAGAACAATGTAAGAACATGAGCAGATATGAAGAACAAAACGTGTTAGGATACTTAACATGATGGAAAAAGAGTAAACTAGGTCTAAGTAAAAAGTCCAATTTTTCAATATTGGAACAGTAAAAAGGTTTGAGGTATTCATAAAAGTTAATGTTAGGAACCCTGACATGATGGGTACATAAATTGATCCTTTGTTTTTAGAGCCAAGCTTGTTTAATAACTTTTTAAGCATTATTAGGATCTAAAGCAATGAGAAATTCAAAGAAAAAAAAACATAGGTTTGAGGCTGTTTTTCTAGTGATTCCTCCCGATAGGTTTAAATTTAGCAGCTAGAATTACCAAGCTAAACCCACTGGAATGAAGACAAGTTTTAACCAAAAAAGCAGCCAAGCCTATGTTTCCAAGGAAATACAACTCACCTCTAGATGTATTGCCACAATTAAAAGGATGGAGCAATAATTTGAATTGTGCTATTTCTAATACACAACAGTTCTTACAGTTACGAAAATAACATTTTAACTTCAAACATTTTTAAAGCATTGGGATCACAGTGGCACACCTTCTATGCTGAAAAATAGAAGTAATAATTCTGAGCGTACTGTATACAATAAAATGTTTTATGTAGATGGTGAAGAACCAAAATAGATGTAAAAACGTGTTCATTAGATTTTCCATCTATTTGTTACCTATGGTTTTAATTAAAAATGACGATTTTGTATTTTTATGGTTTACTAATTAATGTTCAGCTTATAGAAGGTTAACAGTTTAAAGGAGATTCCTGACCGAAGTATTTATATAAAAATTAAGTAAGATGAACCAGAATACTTGGTGGAGCAGTGGTTAGAATGCAGTACTGCAGGCTAACTCACTGCTCACTCCAGGAGTTCAATCCTGACCGGCTCAAAGTTGATTCAGCCTTCCATCTTTGGAGGTCAGTAAAATGAGGATCCAGCTTGTTGGGGCAATATGCTGACTCTGTAAACCACTTAGAGAGGACTGTAAAGCACTATGAAGCGGTATATAAGTGCTATTGCTATTACCTATCAATATAGGGAATGTTTTACTAAAAGAGAGAAGTTACACGGACTTTTACATAAATATTAATTTTTAAAAATTGTCTCATAGTGAAGCAACTTACAAAAGAAGCATATGAAACAATTTCCAACTTTTCTTTCCTTTTATATTAAATAAATATGATTTGCCAGTACTTTGCTCCTAGCTGGGCCAAAGAGACACAGCATCTTTCGTGCCGAATACAGGACTAGAAATTGCATTACCCTGCTCCTAATTAGGCACCTTTAATCAATATTCCAGACTGTCATGTTATTTAGATTACATCTCTGTTGTGGCACAACAGGAGCCGTTGGAGCTGCCACCAGACTCCGACAGCGAGGGGCCCGATGAGTCAGCTCTTGAGGACCAGGCACAGAGAGGCTGGTTGGCCACCAGGAGGTGCCTGAGCCTTGGACCAGTGGGGAGGAGACGAGGGAGAGTGAGCCGGACGCCAGTAGTGAGTTGTTCCTGGATGCACGCCATCGAAGAGCTAATAGGCGTAAGGAACAGTTGCGCAGTTACAGGAGGTAATTGCACTCAGCTGGTGGTCATTAGGCTCCTCTCCAGACTATAAAAAGACTACTTGTGCACACGCTCCTCTTGCAGAAGTCAACGCAGGAACAAATGTCAGAGAACATTGTTATGAGCTTGGCAGGCTGGATTGCTCCCAAGCCTTATCTGTGTTTATTGCTGCCCAAGCTTGTCTGTGCCGGTTTGCTGCCAAGGACCTGTTTGTCTGTTAATTAAATGCCTTAACTTATCTTTGGCTCGGACTGTGTGTTGGTGTGGGACGAGGGGGGTCAGAACACATCTCTATTATGCCTTTATTGCTTTATAGGTAACTCAAGGCAGCAAACATATGTAGTACTTCCCCACCATTTTCCTTACAACAAACCACCTTATGAGATCGATCGGGCTGAAAGAAAGTCACCAAACTGGATTTCATGCCTAAGGCGGAACCAAAACTCTAAGTCTGCTCATTTCTAGGCCAACACTGTAACTACTATACCAAACTGACTGCAAATAAACATATCTCAGGAAAATGTCAACGTCAAATAAAATCTGAAAAAGTACTTGCTTTTTCACTGGTACTTCGGAACTTCAAAGCACTTGGGAGTAGGAGAATTTGAAAATATTTCCCTGTTTATTTACCCAGTACAAAGCATCTGAATTAGCATCATTAAACTCTTGTTGCCCAGAGCGGTTGTGATTTGATTCTCATTTTTTTATTCTAATTTTATAGAAATTAAAACTATCTTTAAAAAGGGCTGATAAGGAACAATCACTTCATTGCATTTGATGTGTTGCTTTTGAAATGATTTTTTTTTTTTGCCCCTGAGGTGTTATTTTAAACAGGATTTTTTTGCATTTTTGTTCTTTCATATATGGTTTCTGGGTGTGTGAAGTAAGTAACTCTACCTCTTCACACAATCCCAGTCTTAGCAAGTGAAATCTGCAAGAAAAAAACAGGAAGAATATCCTAGCATACGCATTTATACACACGCACAAGTAACTCTACCTCTTCACACAATCCCAATCTTAGCAAGTGAAATCTGCAAGAAGAAAAACAGGAAGAATATCCTAGCATACACATTTATTCACACACACACACACACACACACACACACAACTACCTCTTCACACAATCCCAATCTTAGTGAGTGAAATCTGCAAAAAAAACAACAACCAGGAAGAATATCCTAGCATACACATTTATACACACACACACACACAAGTAACTACTTCTTCACACAATCCCAATCTTAGCAAGTGAAATCTCCAAGAAAAAACCAGGAAGAATATCCTAGCATACACATTTTTATACACACACACACACACACACACACACACACACACACACACACGTAACTCTACCTCTTCACACAATCCCAATCTTAGCAAGTGAAATCTGCAAGAAAACAGAAAGAATATCCTAGCATATACATTTATACACACACACACACACACACACACAGAGACACACACACACAAGTAACTACTTCTTCACACAATCCCAATCTTAGCAAGTGAAATCTGCAAAAAAAAAACACCAGGAAGAATATCCTAGCATACACATTTATACACACACACAAACACACACACACACACACACACACACACAAAAGTAACTACTTCTCACACAATCCCAATCTTAGCAAGTGAAATCTGCAAAAACAAACAAACCAGGAAGAATATCCTAGCATACACATTTATACACACACACACACACAGAGAGAGACACACACACACAAGTAACTACTTCTTCACACAATCCCAATCTTAGCAAGTGAAATCTGCAAAAAAAAAACACCAGGAAGAATATCCTAGCATACACATTTATACACACACACACACACACACACACACACAAAAGTAACTACTTCTCACACAATCCCAATCTTAGCAAGTGAAATCTGCAAAAACAAACAAACCAGGAAGAATATCCTAGCATACACATTTATACACACACACACACAAGAGCCAAGGTGGCGCAGTGGTTAAATGCAGCACTGCAGGCTACTGCTAGATCAGCAGGTCAGCGGTTCAAATCTCACCGGCTCAGGGTTGACTCAGCCTTCCATCCTTCCGAGGTGGGTAAAATGAGGACCCAGATTGTTGGGGGCAATATGCTGACTCTCTGTAAACCGCTTAGAGAGGCCTGAAAGGCCTATGAAGCGGTATATAAGTCTACTGCTATAAGTAACTACTTCTTCACACAATCCCAATCTTAGCAAGTGAAATCTCCAAGAAAAAACCAGGAAGAATATCCTACACACACATTTATACACACACACAGAAGTAACTCTTCACACAACCCCAATGTTAGCAAATGAAATCTGCAAGAAAAAAACCAGGAAGAATATCCTAGGCATACACATTTACACACACACACACGCACACACACAAAATCAGCATTCATTTCAAGAATTCTTCCTTATGTTGACTGCCTTATCATCATTTCTGCCCGAGGAAAACTCAGCAAGAGGAAATAACGGGTTTGGACTATTGATCCTTCCATAGAGAGTCCTCCAAATACAGGATTCTCTTTTCTTTTCACGGCTCCGACAAGACACGTGTGTCCGATGCGAACACGTCAAACAGAAAACGGGGGTTGGGGCACGTCCCGGTTTTTTAGGCGCAGTGTTTTTCAACCTTGGCCACTTGAAGATGTCTGGACTTCAAGTCCCAGAATTCCCCAGCCAGCATTCGCTGGCTGGGGAATTCTGGGAGTTGAAGTCCAGACATCTTCAAGTGGCCAAGGTTGAAAAACACTGTTTTTAGGGGACTCGCAACAACATATTCCACGCGCCCTAAACAGAAGCAACTGCGCGCGCGCGCGACCCTCCGCCTTCCGTTATTGGCAGTTACCAGCGAACGTTTAAAAAAAAAGGAGCCGTTAATACTTTTAACTGCCGTCGCGTCCGAGTGAAACCCCCCCCCCCGCGCGCGCTTTAGGAATAAGCGCTAGCATAGGATCGCGCAGTCCTTTGTTTACTCAAAAGGAAACCACCTTCCCGGTTCCAAGAACGACACTAAACTCTCCAAAAAAAACCGCCGTCAACCATTATACCCATATAAAGCTCCCAAGAACCCAGTTTGAAAGCTCCCTCAGAGGTGGGATCCCTCTCCCCGTCAACGGTCCCCCTTCTTCCCCGGCGCCATAAACTTCCCACAAGAGGAGGCAGAGCAAGCAAGAAAAAGTGGCGGGAGGAGGAGAAAAAGGACAAGCGGGAGGAAGTAGCAGCTGTATACCGGCGGGAGGGTGTCCAGCGCGGGTTTCTGCTTTGACTTTGGGCGGCGAAGACATGGTTTTGGCTCCGAAAACCCGCCGCTTCGCAGGACAGCCGCGAGTCCAGCACGGAAGACACGACAGCAGCTGGTAAGGCTCGCCTCAGTCCAAAATAAAGACACTCCTCCTCCTCCTCCGTGTAAGCTTCGCTTGTCAACGTGGCTACTCCCCGTCGCTGCGCTCTGGCGTCAGAGCTTGGGGTAAAGCAGGAGGAGGAGGAGGAGGAACAACTACTTTACTCCTTCCTCTTCCTGCGCTTCCCGCAGCCAATGTGTTGAGGTTGCCAGTGGAGTTTCCTTAAAAAAAGAAAAGGAATATATCGCGTGCAAATAGACCCAGATTCTACACAAAACCCCAGAAAACAAACAAACAACAAAAAAAGCACAATAAGGCAATTTCAAGCGGAATTATTTATTTTACCTATTTTTCAGAGTTGGCTAGTACAGTGTTTCTCAACCTTGGTGACTTTAAGTCCTATGGACTTCAACTCCCAGAATTCCCCAGCCAGCTATGCTGGCTGGGGGATTCTGGGAGTTGAAGTCCACAGGACTTAAAGTCTCCAAGGTTGAGAAACACTGGGCTAGTAGACTCACAAGCAAGATTTCGGGCTCAAGTGAACCCAGATTCTGCAGGGACCCACCCAACCCCCGTTACAAAAAACCCCCCCACAAATCAGTTTTAAGCTAAACCATTTTGCCCATTGGATACATATAATTTGAGATGTTAATGCAAATGTATTGGGAAAAAAACACCCCTAGATTTCATTGAATTTTAAAATAAACCCCTTAGGAACCATCAGGATCCCCCCCCCCCCCCAAACCCAGTTCTGGGTTTCAAAAAATAGCAATAGCAGTTATAGCAATAGCAGTTAGGCTTATATACCGCTTCATAGGGCTTTCAGCCCTCTCTAAGCGGTTTACAGAGTCAGCATATTGCCCCCAACAACAATCCGGGTCCTCATTTCACCCACCTCGGAAGGATGGAAGGCTGAGTCAACCCTGAGCCGGTGAGATTTGAACAGCCGAACTGCTGAACTGCAGTCAGCTGAAGTAGCCTGCAGTGCTGCATTTAACCACTGCGCCACCTCGGCGCAGCACCGCCAACTGCAAATATATAGGAGGCTTGGGAGATTGAGCGTAAAAGTGGCAGAATTGTGTGAGAGAGTAGGTAAAAAATAGGAGTGGGGTGTCTGGAGCAATTAAAATAATCAACAGCTGTTAGTACGTGCTGTAAGAGCCTCCTAGTTCAACGAAAGTGTATCAGGCTGAGAAGGCTGCTGAGAAGAAGGCTGCTGAGTTCTGTCTCCCTTCCCTCCAGTGGTGGGTTTCAAAATCTTTTAGAACTTCTTCTGTAGGTGTGGCCTGCTTTGTGGGAGTGGCTTGCCAGCCTTGTGACCAGGTGGGAGTGGCTTGCCAGCCATGTGACTGGGCGGGCGTGGCCAACTTGAAAAATATGGTGAAATTCACTTAACAACGCACTTGCTTATCAACCAAAATGTTGGCTCAGGAACTCTGGCATTTGAAGCACGCAAGTCTTAAAGCTGTCAAGTTACAAGACCCTTGCACCCCTAACCCTTTAGGAAAAATACACCAGGGGTGTTCATACTTGACAGCTTTAAGACATGTGGACTTCAACTCCCAGAATTCCTCCTCCAGCCATCTTGGCTCAGGAACTCTGGCATTGAAGCACACAAGTCTTAAAGCTATCAAGTTACAAGACTTTTGCACTCCTAACCCTTTAGGGAAAAAAAACCCAGGGGTGTTCAAACTTGACAGCTTTAAGACTTGTGGACTTCAACTCCCAGGATTCCTCCTCTCGCTCTTCATCTTGATGATATGTGGAAGGGCAGGGGGAGGGAGCTGGAACCGGTTCTAAACGGCACTGTAGATTTGTGGAACCTCTTCTGTAGAAGAGGTTAGAACTGGCAGGAACCCACCCCTGCTTCCCTCAATTATTTGCCGGAATAGAAAGGTGGACTGAACAGGCTATTCCTTTGAGGGAGCTTTTCTTCGTATTTAATGCATTTCCCACCTCCAAAAGGAAAAATTAACTTTCCATCTTAGGTTGGAAGTTCCACCGACTTATGGAAAGCACCTTCAATTCTGAAGAGCCTTGGACACTTCAATTGTATTAGAGTTCCTGCATCTTGCTTTGAAAGTACAGGTAATCCTCGACTTACAAAAGTTTGTTTAGTGATTGTTCAAAGTTGCAATGGCAGTGAAAAAGGCGATTTATGACTGTTTTTCACACTTACGATGGTTGCAGCATCCCCATGGCCACATGATCAAAATTCAGATGCTTGGCAACTGATATTTATGACTGTTGCAGTGTCCTGGGGGGGTCATGTAATCAGTGTTTTCCACCTTCTGACAAAGTCAATAGGGAAGCCAGATTCACTTAACAACCATGTTAATAACTAATGGTTCACTTAACAACTGTGGCAAGAAAGGTAATCAAACAGGGCAAAACTCATTTAAAAATGTCTAGCTTAACAACATAAATGTTGACCTCAATTGTGGTCATTTGTCAAGGACTAGTTGTATTTACCATTTTGATAATAAAATGGCTTGGTAGGGCTTATGAGCCACAATGAATTTCTCTCAATATCCCCAGAAAATATTAACGTAGCCAGCATAGTGCAAAAGGCACCCTTGAAACATTTATTTTTACTGCCCAAACCCTGAATGGTACAGATACCTGGAAGGTAGCAGCTGGGATTTTTTAGACTTGCACAACAAATAAAACCTAGAATTCATGAAGACAATATGCCTACCTATCAGAAATGTAGAAGACTTTTCTTTTAGTAATAGCACCCATCTTCACTGGTCAGCTGTTTTTTTCCCCTCCAATATTATTTCTATTGGCATAAAGAGGAAGAACAAACTGGATTTGTTTAATTGTTATCGCTTTTAATGCCTTCCTTTATAATATCTGCTTTGATAATTTTTTTGTTTGAAAAGTAGGATTTATTGAAGAAAAACAATATAAAGTTAGATTTATAAAAAGTTTTTATAAAATGCACACAAGGACAAGAAGCTTTTTTCTAGTCTCATTCAGTAGTAAACTAAAAGATTATGGTTTTTTTTAGCTGTTTAAAAAATGGAAGCAACCACAAAAAGAAAATTCAGAAACACATTAAAATTTGTAAGTATAAGTATATACATCTTTAAGAGAAGGAATTGGGCAAGAAAAGATAAATTGTTTTGTTTACCCAGCATTTTTATAGTGATAAATGCAAGAATATTTAATGGCACTCTACTTGCTCCTGTTCTCACTTGTACAATCTATATAATAGACAAATAATAAATAAATAAGAATAAAAGTGCTGTGCTTAATCATTTCCGAAGCCTAAAATTGAAGGTCATGATCTTGATAAATACTTTGATATCTTTAAACACACATTAAAAGGCTGCTTAAGAATAAGTACTTTAAAAATAATAGGAATATTAGTTTTTACTAGCCACTCAGTTTTTGCTTAAATTGGACTGGTATATAAATTCTTTAAAATTTAAAAAAAAATGAAATAAAAGATTGGGGTTGGAGGGAACTGCTCATTTTGGCTTGTTTGTAGTCTGTAAATAATTACTGCAGAAGGCATAGTTGATAACTCTTTGTTTAACTTACTATTGCAACTTAACTTGCTAATGTGATAGGAGCTACAAAATTGTATTGGGCAAAAAAAAAATGAAGCCAAGATGTCACAGTAACCTAGACTTCTATATTAGCTGGGCAAGGCTTTTACACTGAAGTTGTCCTCTTATCGTTTCTAAAGGAGATATGCCATTAGGCGATACAATTCCGTGATAAAGTATTCCACCCTTTGGGATTTTCTGAATTTCTATATATCTGAGCCACTGAATGAATCGTGCTTTATATCAAAGTATTGTGAAGAGGCCATTTGTCAATCAGCTAAAGCACGAGTGAGTCCTACAACACCGTAAGGACTGCAGACATGTTACCAAGTTTAGAAAAGGATCTATAAAGCATGGGTTTCAAAACTTTTGGCTTGCTTAGCCCTCTCTGAGTGAAGAGGAATTGTCTTGAGCTGTGTATAAAATATATAGTTATTAAAACTATAGAGAGGGATCCAACTTCTCTGTGTGTGTGTGTCTGTTTGAGAGAGGGGGAGGGAGGGAGAAGAAAAAGAATGAAGGAAAACTTTTTCGCAAAGGAGAAAAACAAATGCTGTCGCTTTAAATCGGAACTGAGCATGCCTGGCTGTGGAATTCTGGGAGTTGAAGTCCACAAGTCTAAAAAAAATTGAAACCCCTGTGTCAGTGCCTCACCAGCCATAAATCTCACTGCACGTCACTATTAGTTAATGTATATAAATAACCAACCTTTTACAATACTTTTATTATGATCATGTGGAGCCTCATTACTTGCTATCCAGGGCTGCCTGCAGCTTATGTTATATGGATTGGACATGTCTGCTGTAAAGGTTTTAAAATGGCCAAGTCAAAATCTAGACCCAAACGCTGCCAAAATATTGTGGCAGAACCTGAAACAATCAATTCATGCTTGAAAACTCTTGGAATGTTACCAAGTGGAAGCAATTTGCCACAAAGAAATCAGTTGAAATTCTTACATAATGATATCAAAGTCTGATGAACCATGGAAGAATTTAGTAATAGTTAGTGGAGCTAATGTTAAGTGCCATGTTATTGACTATCAGGGAGCAATTTTTCATATTTGCATGTTTATTCCAAGTCAGATAAGTTTCAGTAGCAAAGGTAATCAGAAATCCAGAAAAAAGAGATCAATCTTTTTGGACAGCTATTATGTTGCTGTACAATAAAGCATAGAAGTTACAGTACCTTCCAAAATCTTAGTTTGCAGAATGCAAGAATTGATGAAAGGAGAGAGCATCATCAGATGAAAGAGGCTAGACTTGATTTGTGATGCCACATGGTTAATGATTATAGAAGTGGATTTCTTTTTTGTTTCCCCAGTGTGCTAGCAGTTAGATATTTGGTCTTCTATTTTTATTATATTTTAATTCTGTATACTGCCTTGAATCTTTCTGATTTGGCATCCTTAACAAAATTGATTCTAGAGGCTTTGAAAATATTTAAAAGTACAAGAAATGAGATAAGAACTATCTCATTTCTTGTACTTTTAAATATTTTCAAAGCCTCTAGAATCAATTTTGTTAAGGATGCCAAATCAGAAAGATTTGTTAAAATATTCTGTTAAAACTTCAAAGCTCTTCAAATGTGCATAAAACACTTAAAAATCATTTCTAAAATACAGATTTGTTAAGAAGCCCTAAATATCTTGAGTGTCATGGTTGGGTGGGATTAAGACCAAGTTCATGTACACATTCAACAGTGAAAGTTCTCTGACATTTTGGAACAATCTGCCTAGCCCTAACCTATTTCTCAGATCAAAGGTGGGTTGTGCCAACGTGAGCTTCTAGAGGAAATGTGGTCTACAAATTATCAAATACATTTTCTTTGTAGATTTATAAAGGCAATAAAGACAATGTTATCCCAAATCTATTTTTGTCTTTTATTTAGGGCTGAGGAGAACTTGGTAAGGCAGTGATTCACTTTGGTAATATTAGATGCTGATCTTTTATCTGTTCCATATGATTATGTATATTTCTTCAGTTTCATGAAAGTACAGTAAGATATCCCTGCCATCTTTGGCCATTCATTTTTCTAAATGAAATCCAAGTTGAAAATTTTCTAAAGCAGGGCCACACTTGATTGAAGTTCTAACGCAACAATTGTGCCACTTGGCCCTTCCCTTGCTTAACTGACAAGACCTTAAGATCCAAAGTTTTAAACTTTAGTCACTCACCATGCCAAGAAAAAAATGTAAATAATGCAGATTAAAGTTGAATGTAGCATATATAGACAAGTACAAAAAAGTTGACTAAAGTAAAGTATGGCAATGAAAAAATTAAGAGCAAGATGAGTAAGGGGAAATCTTTGATCTCCCTCCATTTCCCTTGATGCTGTAAGCAGGTGGTTATTTTACTTAATGGTGAATCTAGGACTGCCCTTATGATAAAAGCTGCATATTTATTTTTTCTTCTCTGTGTGTTTGATGGAATTAGTTTGGAAAGGCTGATTTTGACCTCTCTAATAGCAATAGCAATAGCAGTGGACTTATATACCGCTTCATAGGCCTTTCAGGCCTCTCTAAGCGGTTTACAGAGAGTCAGCATATTGCCCCCAACAATCTGGGTCCTCATTTTACCCACCTCGGAAGGATGGAAGGCTGAGTCAACCCTGAGCCGGTGAGATTTGAACCGCTGACCTGCTGATCTAGCAGTAGCCTGCAGTGCTGCATTTAACCACTGCGCCACCTTGGCTCTAAATGCTTGAAAGGGAACAGTTTTTCTTGCCAGATCCAAATATGATACTCTGTAATACCTTGACATAATGAACAAATGCATTAATCTTTATTACAGTCAAAAGCCAGAGATAAAAGGCATGGTAAGTGAATACATGTAATAAATAGGCAATTGTAGTAGTTGAAAAAAATGTGTAACAACTGTGGGAGACTGTTCACTGATGCCTAATTTTCATGGTTGCTATACAGAATTTTATTATGATCTGAGTTATAAATGGTTTGGAGTCTGAAAAAGAATGAACATGTAAGTATTGTCAGATGGCTCTGGGTACTGATAAAAAAAAGGAAATATATAAGCATTAAAAATATACTCAATCCTTGTTATATAGAGGGATTATGGTCTTGAAAACGCTGCTGAAAATGGAAACTGCAGTTATCGAAGCATTAATCCTATAGGAAAAATGGGGTTAGGCTCTTAAAGATCCTTTTCAGTTTATCCATTACTGTAAACCTATTGTGTTTCCAATAATAAAGAACATTCAATACATTTACAGTATTTTGTTTTAAACAATGAACTTTAATTGGCAATAAGACAATAACTTTTATTGAAAGAATAAAAACCCCTTTTTTCATTATCTTTTTGGTCATCCTTAGCCATACCATTCTAATTCTCATTGCTAAACTCAGTGTGTCTTCTGTTAAAATCTTAACATCTTCCTCCTATTGCATGTCCTCAAACCTGTTGCCACAATCCTTCACAGCAAACTCATAATATCTTGCACATTTTTAAAAAGGTGTTCTTTAACACCTTTAATGTCTTAAGTATTGGTCACACACTGTGGCCTTGCTTTTGTCCAGTAATTGTTTATTTCACAAAAATATGTTACCTAATAGTAGTAGAATCTTGAATGCAAAGGTCTTTTTTCTAAGGTAATGTTCTAGTGCAGGATTAAGTAGTTGAGTAGTTAAGTAGTCCCCAAAATGTCAGAAGTCATCCAGGCTTTGATGTTCCATTTCCAAATGACTGGTAGGTAGTTCAGATTTTTCCCCCTTAAGGGTGCCTGGTTTTTGGGTCCAGTATCCATGAGAATTTTATATTTATCAAAATAAAATAACTGTCCACTTTAGTGTTTTGAGCTTGTCCCACAGATTATAAAGAGTTTAGAATCAAAAGCAGGTTTGAAGTCCAGAATCATTGCATATAACATATTTTAAAATTGTGAATACAAATTTTAGAACAATACTAAAATGTAGTCGATAGTTGATTGGCCTTCACTGAATCCTGTTCATTCATCCCTTATCACTCCTTCCAATTTACTCATGTCTGAAATTTGTTGTTTAAATGCTTTAGATAATTAAGGACGACTAAATAAAAATATCAACAAGGGGACCCACCAATCACTTTGGGTAAGAAGTTTCTCAGGGCCTTCTCAGTCTTGCTTTATAAAGTTTTTTATTTGTTTATTTTCATAACATATAAACCACATGTATACTATTACATAGCCGACATTGTATTGTATTATATGTTTACATCAATTTGTCTTGCCATCAACTCCCCAAAACAATTATTGGCTCTTCTGCTCTTCATACACCATATTTGTACCTTATCCATCACTTTCTTCTCCCTCTCTCCTCCGCCTCCCTACCTCCTTTCTTCCCTCTGTCACCCTTCTCTTCTCTACTTCTCCTTCCTCTCTCCTTCTCGTCTCTTCTCTTTTCATTCCTTCTTTCTCTCCTGTTCTTCCCCTGCCTTCTCTCCTATCCCTCTCTTCTTCCTTACCTCTCCCCTCTGCTTCACACTCTTCATTTCATTTACTTGGTGTATTTCAGCTTCTGAGAGACATTTTATGTTGATGGTATTTATAATTCCTTTTCTCTCTCTCTCTCTCTCTCTCTCTCTCTCTCTCTCTCTCTCTCTCTATATATATATATATATATATATATATATATATATATATATATATATATATATATATATATATATATATATATATATATATATATATATATATATATATATATAATTTTAACATATATCTTCCTCCCTTTTTAAAAAAAGAGAGGAAAAAAGTATACACATATAGTCATTGTGCTTTTAAACCACCACCACCCCAGCCTTATTTTGGCCGAGATGAAGACCTGTTTACAATTCCTACCTATTTTCATAATTATATTTATATAATTATGCATCCTTACACATCCCCACCTTGTGATTCTGTCTTTACATCTCAGTAATTTCCCATTGTAAGTATATTTCATGTTCCCTCTCCATATTACCATATTTTGGTTTAGGTTACCCTTAATTGTCTATAAATGGCAATCATTACAATCCCTTAATCTACTATATAGAATAACAAGTGATACACATCTCATTCGTTCATCATCTTAGAAGTTCTATATATGTCCATGTTTTGTATGTTTTGACCCATGCTTAATTGTCCTTCTATTGTCATAGTCAATCAATTAGCAACTTAGTTTAATTATCATGTATAAAAATGAATCACAAACCTCTGCTTTACAATCTCCCCATATCGATTTCATATTATTCCATATATTTTAACCTTTATTTAATTATATTTCCATTATCATAATCAGTTAGCAACTTAATTTTATTGTCATATTTAGGAGTAAACCCCTTATCTCAGCTTTGTATTTTCCCATATAACAATTTCTAGTTCTCTTGATTTTTTTCCTAGTAAGTCTTTTGTTCCACTTCTCTGTTCCTGCCTTCCCCCTTTCTTTGTTTTGACATGTCCACCCTCTTCAATTTTCCCCGAACCACCGTCAAAGAAATATTTTATATTTTTCTTTGTTGGGGTGTAACCTTCTTCAATTTTCCTTATGCCACTGTCAACCTCCAAAACATCTTTTGTCTGCTTTTTATTTTCTTTTGTTGGGACACATTCCTCCTTTTCAATTTTCCCCTATACCACTGTCAAGTCCAATGGAGTTTTGTCTGCTTTTTATTTCCAACCGTTTCTACCCCTTCATTAACTCTCCCCCTTCTTCCTTCCCTTCTTCTTTAAATACCTGTTTCTCTGAATTCAGAATTCTATTTAGGCTTGATTTTAATGATTTATGCATATTTTTTTATAATTTCACGTAGTTCTTCAAATTCCTACCTTTCCATAATGTCTAGTTCCAAAGTTACAGTTAGTTATATAGTTCTTATTTCAGAGCTCTTGTCCACCTTAAATTTATCTAATTCAGCTGCTGTGGAGAAGAACGACGTGAGCCATCTTGGTCTTTTGTTCTTCCTTAATGTCCAGTTCCAAAATTGCAGTTAGTTATACAGATCTTATTTCAAAGTTCTGGTCCACCTTAAATTTAGCTACTTCAACTAATATGAAAACAGAAGAGAAGCTGGAGCCACCTTGATCTTTTGCAGAAAAAAGGGGGGAAAACTTCATATTTTCCCAGCTCTTGACCTTGTTATTATTTTTTCTCTTGCCACTCTCCACCTCTCGTTGGCCACAGTTGCTCACAATATATCAATTGGAACACACTTGCATACAGCCAAACCCGGGTATGGTTTTTTTCACCTCCTGCTTTTCCAAGTTCTGATTTATGGCAATTGGTTAATTAAAACTTCCTGCACAGGCAAGATTAGGTTATCAGTTGTCAGTGAGAAAATAGTGCTTTTTTCTTGATCTTTCTCCATTGTTGAATTCCACCTCTCATTAATTGGAGTTGCTTAGGATATATTAGTTGGAAGACATTTGGACGAAGTAATTTCTTCAGAATGTTTGGTTTCTATTTCAAGTCCAAAACCAAATTTAGAGTTTGTATTTGAGTGGGTTTGTCACTTTTCTGCTTTCTCTCTTTCTGTCCAAATTGTTTCAAACAAATGTCTTTTATGGGGGGGCTAGTTCTTCAACCCTCCATTTTCCTTTCTTTCTTTCCTTTTGCCAAAATCCAGATCTGTCTATTAATATTATTTGTACTTTCAAGATTCTTTGCCTTTTCCAAGTTTTGATTTATGACTGTGGGTTAAATGAATTTTCTTATCTTGACCTCACCCTCCTGTTCAGTTGCTTTGGCTGGAAGCCAGCTTCTTGTGCAGCCATGTTGCCATGCTGCCGTCCCTGCTCCAATTCAGAGGGCAAATCTCCGAACTGCGAAAGACCTGTTGCCTCCCCCTGATGAGGTTCTGCCCCTTCTTTGCCCCGCTTCCAGGAAGGTTCTGATCCAAAAAAGGATCCCTGGAATTGGTTTGTGAGACAGGGTTTATGTGAGGCTCCTCGGAGCTGACATCCCCCACGTCTGTCCAGATGGAGAACTTCCTGTCGAATCAGGGTCTTCTCAGTCTTAAGTGACATTATTAGTTAGGATGACCAAGGATTGACTGTCCAAGTGTTGATGTCAAATCATTATCAATATGTAGGGCCCTATAATGTGCCTCCCAAAAATGAATGAGGATGTTTAGCAGACTTCTCCATTTGTCTGCTGAGCCTCGTGGTAAGTTGCCAAAAGAGGGAGGTGTGCTTTTGTTTCATAAGATAAGTTGATGTCGTTCATCTTTTGTAGCTTTTTGTTTCTTCTTCCTTAGAGTTAATTTATACTGTAATTTAAGGCTTGACAAAGTTTGACAATGGATTTTAGAGAGGTAATATTTACAGACTAAGCAGTTCTAAAATTCCCTTTAAGCTGATTAACAACCTTGGTCAAACCATTGTTCATTTTTGTTATTTGGGTAAAGAGAAAAGTTCTTCTCTGTTGCAAAAATTGACTTAAATTTGCTAATTAGAAGTTATACAATTCTGATATTCTTGGGAGTAGTTTGCAATTAAACCTAAGCAAATTTCCAAAGCCTTGTGAGATTGTAGCCATTGAGTTACAACATCCTTTTAATTATACGTAGGTATATATATTAATACCTCCAATTCCTGGGTGAACTTTGACATAATAAAATATAGCAGAGGAAGAAAATGTCAAAATGCAAAAATCACTAAATAGTTGACTTCTATCACATCAGCCAGATGAAGCTCTTCCTCTTCTGAACCAAAATATAGATGAGATGAAAGCCCAAATGCTAATCTCGTATATAAAGCTCGTCAAATTATTCCCTGTCTGCAGCTTCAGTCATCTATTTGTTTTAGATGTAGTCCACCAGGTAGTTGCTATTGCATTTCCGTTCAACTATTTGATAGTTGATTTAAAATTTATGTTACCTTTGTTTCATGTTTTATCAAACAGAGATCCTGGACTTTGCTCCTTTCATTTTTGTCTCAAAGAACATGAACTGGAATAGTTGGTTATAAATTATGCCTTGTGGAGGCTTTGAGTTCTCTCTCTTCTGAAGCTGTAATATCAACTCATTTTTCTTCATGTAGATGGCAAGGTTGTAGATACTTAACAGACAGGTTATTTTCGTTCTGAGAGCAGAGAGCAGAAAATGTATTTTCAGGCAAACTTTAAGTACCAGATAATGTTTTAATTATAATTGCTCATAAGGAATAAAGAATCCAATGCTTCAAATTGATAACCATTTTTCTTGGAAAGTACATGCATGCCTAAGAACTGAACAATTAATGCTCCTGAACAGATAGTTCATCATAGTTAGGCAGCTAGTAGATGGTATGTTATTTTTCCAAATTAATGCTTTCAGGATTCTTTCCCCACAGAATTGAAATCCTCTGTAACTTCATGTAGGCTGGAAGGAAAACAAATTAAAATCAGTGTTGCGTTTTCTAAAGAAAATAGAGTTATATATTGCTTGAAAAAGTTACTTCAGCAAAACCATACATAATCTGAAGTTCATGTAAAACAAGATGAGAAATGTATATTATTTATGTAATGCATATTTAGTTATTTTATTTAAAAGCAGACAGAATGTTTGAATTATAACTCCAAGATTGAAAAAAAAAATACATTCACAGCAGTTTATGAAATATGATTCAGTAAAATTCAGTAAGGCCACACATGGAATACTGCATTCAGTTTTGGTCACCACGATGTAGAAAGGATGTGGAGACTCTAGAAAGAGTGCAGAGAAGAGCAACAAAGATGATTAGGGGACTGGAGGTTAAAACATATGAAGAACGGTTGCAGGAACTGGGTATGTCTAGTTTAATGAAAAGAAGGACTAGGGGAGACATGATAGCAGTATTCCAAAATCTCAGGGCCTGCCACAAAGAAGAGGGAGTCAAACTATTCTCCAAAGCACCTTAGGGTAGAACAAGAAGCAATGGGTGGAAACTAATCAAGGAGAGAAGGAACTAAGGAAAAATTTCCTGACAGTTAGAACAATTAATCAGTGGAACAACTTGCCTCCAGAAGTTGTGAATGCCCCAACACTGGAAGTCTTTAAGAAGATGTTGGATAACCATTTATCTGAAGTGGTGTAGGGTTGGACTAGAAGACTTCCAAGGTCCCTTCCAACTCTGTTATCCTATCCTATCCTATCCTATCCTATCCTATCCTATCCTATCCTATCCTATTCTAAAATAAGAGAAAGCAACCTATTGTCAAAAATGGTATAGAGTGAAATTCTCGAAGAAGTTGAATATTTTCATTCACAAAAGAACTGTTTGAAGCTACCATATGTAGGCCTTTATTGGCCTGGAATCATAAAAAATAATGAGATAGATTTGATTATGTGTGGAATAAAAAGATTTCCCCAGATAGTAGAAGTATGGGAAGATAAATACCGGAGGATAATGGTTAGTTTTGTAAATAAAAGATTGCAGATCCTTTGATTTGTGCATTTAATCATATTATTTTGTTCAGGTATAAAGCAACATTGTTTTCATATGAGTAGTCCTTGATTTATCACCATTCATTTAAAAATGGTTCAAAGGTATGACAGCATTGGAAAAAATAACTTATAATCTGTACTTGCAGTTACAACCATCACACTGTTCATGTAGTCACATGATCATAGCTTAGGCACTTGGCAACTGGCTCAATTTATGAATGGTTGCAACAGGGGTGGGTTTCTCGCCCCGTTCCAACCGGTTCGGTTGGAACGAGGCCGGTGGCGTCCTCGCGCACGCGTGCTCTGGTATGTATTTCTTATCTGTGGAAGTGTGGGTTGCTGCCAAAGTCTTGTTGGTGTGTTAATTTACTGTGAATAAATTGTCTAGCAGTAATCTTGTGTCGGTGTGACTCACCGTACGGAGGAGGGGTCAGAACACCACTCCATAGAGTTTTACAGTACACTCTGTGTGGTTTACAACATCAGTATATTGCCTCCAATAATCTGGGTCATGATCATGATTTGTGACCTTTATTGCCAGTTTCCAGCAAAAAAACCAACCCAACAACCCCCCCCCCCAAATTGGGAGCTGGATTTACTGAATGATCATGTAATTCACTTAATAACTGCCATAAAATTGTAAAATTGGGTTTTACTCGATTTACAACCAAAATAGCTTATGTAGATATTCTGGTTGTAAGTCAAAGACTATCTGTAATTGCCTCCTAAAGAAATAGATGGGATTGGGGTATTTATTTTATAAATGAATAAATTATAATGTTTTTAACATGAGATGAAAATAATATATCATGTTTATAAAATATATAGTCTACAAATAATAAATTTTAAAAATGGTAATCAGGTATTTTGAAAATAGCAATTGTATGTAATGAAAATACTTTTCTAGTGTTTTTAACTGAGAATAAAGATAAGAACCCTCTGAGGTATTTGTGCATGCAAGGTAACCATGGAGTAACATTTCCCTCATATTTTGATTCTTCATCTATCTACCTGTCCTGCCGTTATGCAATAAGGGTGGAGATTTATGAATTGGTCAGCATCTAGTCTGCATTAATGTACTCTCTATTTACTTACTATTCTAGGAATTTTTTTTCCAAGCAGTTTATTTAAGGAAATAAAATCAGCATTTTCTGTCCTATGTGATTTTTGTTTTCAGGTGAACGCTTTTAAAATGTAACATCTTCACTCACTAAATGCTATTTTTTAAGTTCATAACTTAATTTCCAAAGTCATAATTCTTTGATTTGCCTATAGATAGCCGCACATTTTATGTGAATTTTGGTTGAAGTATGACAAACGTTAGTGGATCTTATGTATCCCTGTTTTCTTTGTTGATAAGAAGTTTGAGTGGCTCTCAAGGCATTTCACTCCAATCAAATTCCCTGGATTTTCTTTCATCCCTATATAAGGATGCTCAACCATTCAGTAATTGATTTCATGTAGAACATAATAGATTTTGTTGTGTTTAGCTTAGCATGTGTGAACCTAGTCATTATGATTTACTAATAAACTAGGCCACTTTGCTTTATGGAAAGCATAATTATAAAATTATGGGCATAAGAGTACACAGGTACAGTCTTTGAGGCTTCATCATTACTACAATATGTCTTAAGGCATTCGACTTTAACCATACAATTTTTACTACCTATGGGTGATTAGGGTTGAGCCAAATGAGAGCCTTAGTATTGTTTCTAGCTGTTGGGCTAATCACACTTCAGTTTGTATTTGCTTTTTAATGCATTCCTAGCTGCTGTAGATCCTGGAGGAAAAGGGCTCATGAATATAATCCACATCTTGTCAAATCAATAATCCCTTCTTTATCTGATTTTCCTCCAATAGGGCTCATAGGATTTCTCTAGCAGGTGGTAAGGTATGAAAAAAATGATGTTTCTTATATTCATTGGAATATCCTATATCAAGAAATGAAATATTTTGACAGGACTGAGCTGGGCCAAAAGTCTCAGATGGGATAACATATGCTAACTGACTGAAAAGACCTATGAAATAACAGTTTTTGTTGTTTTGTTGCTATTTTTTTCACAAAAGCTGCCAAATGTAGCTTGTTGCAGGGTACCTCCCTTCTCTAAGAATTATTTTTTACATTGGGTCATTTGAGATTAACACTAAATATGTTTTAGCACTGATGCAGTGGGATCTGACTGGATGTAGCCTATTTCCCAACACTCAAAAGTGTTAACATTGCACTAAAAGAGTGGCAGCCACAAAATGGATTCTGATGTGTAAATTCTGAAGTGAGAGGCCAAAAGGATTAAATGGATGTGAGAAAAGCTTTCGGCAATCTGGTTATGCCTATCATCTGTATCATTTTTTTTGTAGTTGAGAGCAATTTATAGGTGTTATATTCAGATAGGTAGGGAACAGAGGTGGGTTCCTACCAGTTCACACCTATTCGGTAGAACCGGTTCGTCAACTCTACCGAACTGGTTAGAAGAGGTTCCACCAGTGGACCCGGAAAACAGGCCACACCTACAGAAGAGGTTCCAAATTTTTTTGAAACCCACCACTGACACACACACACACACACACAGACAAACTCACACATAGACTCACACAGAGAGAGAAAGAGAAAGGAAGGAAGGAAGAAATAAATAAAAAAAGAAAAAAGAAAGAAAAAGTGAGAGAGATATGAAAGAAAAAAAGGAAAAAGGGAGAGAGAGAGAGAGAGAGAGAGAGAGAGAGAGAGAGAGAGAGAGAAAGAACACATGGCCGGCAAGCCACTCCCACCAGGTCACATGGCCAGCAAGCCACTCCCACAAAGGCCACACCCACAGAGTAGGTTCGAAATTTTTTGAAACCCCCCCACTGGTAGGGAAGGATATCTTTATCACTGATGTTTGCAGATCTGTTGCTTGATTATCAATCCCATTTATCAGATTAACAGAGTTGGAAGGAACCTTGTAAGTCTTCTAGTCCACCATTCCCCACCAAAATAGGAGACACTACACCAGGGCTGCCAAACTCCCGGCCCATGGGCCAAGCCCCCGCCCGGTTTAGCAAAGGGGAAAAAAATCCCGATACGTTACGTGATGCTGCTGTGATGATGTGAGTTTGACACCCCTGCTTACACCATTTCTGACAAATGGCAGTCCAGTCTCTTCTTGAAAGCTTCCAGTGACAAAGCTGTTCTGCCCTAGGCTTTCCCAGCAGCACGAAGCTGAGTCCTCATCCCGATAAACACCTTTTATTTAATTTACAGTGATTTCCTCTCCAGCAAAGTCCTGGCCCACAGTCTTTCAAGATAGTTCACAATTACCAACATTTATCAGGCTTGGAGAGTGGCCAGGCCAGGGGTGAAATTCAGCAGGTTCTGACAGATTCTGAAGAATCGGTAGAGGAAATTTTGAGCAGTTTGGAGAACAGGCAAATACCACCTCTGGCTGGTCCCAGAGTGGTGGTGGAAGTGTCTCATTTTGTTCATTGGCTTATCTTTCCAATGAATGCCTGGGGATTGTGATGATCAAGGTGATGCTTCTGAGCATTCACAATACTGTACCATCATATTTTATCTGTTCTACAGATAAAATATATAAACTGTTCTAATTGCATTGTGAAGTGGGCAGGCATAAGCAAACCTAGAAGGGAATGTTCTCAATTGAAAAACCATTTATGGTTTGTACCAGTCCATCTTCATCCATATGTTTATTGTTTAAAGTCAGATTTAAAATTTAGCAACCCTTCCCACTCTGAAAAGACATGTTTTCTTGGTGCCTTAGAATTAGAAATGTGATGGTTTCATTAATATCCAGAATCCTGGATTTTATATTTGAGCCCAAGTCATTTCTAAGTACTGAGGCCAAATTAGATAGGAAATGAAGCTGCCCTTGCAGCCAGCATATTTCATATCTTCAAATGATCCTCACCACCTTTTTCTTCCATTACTTTCTCTCAGAATTTGCAGCGGCCTTTAGAACACTGAACTTTTAGAAAAATTATTCCCTAAAATGCTATTTACAAACAGGATTGTGTGTACAAGATTTTTCCATATTTTGGCAAAGAACCCTGACTTTTAAAATCTCAGCACTTGCAATGTGAGAAAGTTTGGTTAGAGAGATTGCTAGCAAATGCCAACTCATGACTGTAAGATACACACTTGTGACCAAACAATGACCTTGGAAAGAATCTTCTCTGTTGTTAAGTGCTCCTTATAAATTTCTCAATCTCTTCCCCAATTTAGCAATTGCTGTCATCAGGAGTCAAAATTGTTTATAACTTGTCATGCCCAATACTAGATAATAGAGAAATCAACTAGACAGATTTGTTTATTTATTTCTGATGCTTTTGTGCTGCTTTAATCATCCAGGGTCAGAAATGATTCACAACAAATATAATGCAGTGTAAATATAAACAGATAGTGATCAACAAATATGATACTTCTGATAATGATGTTTTAAACACAGTTGTCATATGTTAAATCCAATACACACATAATCCATTTCCCAAATGCTCTTCAAAACAGCCAGGTTTTTACAGTTTCTAAATAACAAGTGGAAGGGCATGTATCTTATTTCTGATAAAAAGATATTTCATAGGACAGGAGGTTCTGTAGAACTGCTGTGGTTCTGAGTCCCTTCCTTTTTTAAACTCTACTCTCTGCAAACACGCCTTGGATAGGCAGATTCTATATGGACTAAGCAGACTCCAAGATATTCAGGCCCCAAGACATTTGGAATGCTAAAGGGACAACAAGCCCCTTAAATTGGGGCCCCAAATAAACTGACAATCAATGCAGCCCCCACAGTAATTATTAAATGGGAATGTCATGTTGCCCCAATTAGCCTTCAAATCAAAGCATTATGTACTCACTGCAGATGCCAAATTGGCTTCAATTGCATTCAAGTCCCATGTAGAGCACATTATAGAAGTTGATGTGAGGCAAGGGGGGGGGCATGAATCAATATTGGCAGCAGAGGTGGGTTCCTTCCAGTTCGCACCTATTCGGTAGAACTGGTTGGTCAAATCTACCGAACTGAAAACCCCTAAAGCAGGGTCCCCAACAGTGGTGGGATTCAAATAATTTAACAACTGGTTCACTGCCCTAATGACCAGCTGGGTAGGCGTGGCTTGGTAGTCATGTGACTGGGTGGGTGGCCAACTCAGCAACACTCACTTCGATGGGTGCTTCGCCTTAGCTGTCACAATGCAATAAGGGTTAACTGGAGAGGCAGTTTCTGTAAGCAGGGCATTAAAGATCAGGCTAGAAACAACACCAGAATGTTTCCTTTCTGCCTTCCTTACAGGATTAGCCCAGTAAAGTGGAAAAAAACAAAATGAGATTTCTTCCAACAACCGGTTCTCCGAAGTGCTTAGAAAGTTAACATTCGGTTCTCCTGAATAGGTGTGAACCGGCTGAATCCCACCATTGGTCCCCAACCTGTGGACTATGGCCCACTACTGGGACATGGCTTATTGGCCACCAGGCTACATGAGTGGCTGGCCAGTGCATGTATACCCACACACACCCCTCACACTAGCATCATGGAGTGTTGTGCAGCCATTAGTGTTGCCTCATGGCCCTGTCTGCATCGCACATGCTCACAGCCCATTCAGACGTGCGCAAGCATGTGTAAAGGCACCTGCTCCCCTCCTCACTTCCGGGCTGCCAACCCAGAAAGTTTGGGGACTCTGCTCTAAAGGATCTAGGTCAAGTAGAAGGATTGAGGACTTGAGAATATCTTTTTTGACTAAGAATGAAATGGAAGTTTCAGAAAGATTCTAGAATTGTGTTCAAAAAGGAGGTTATGTGATCATGGAATTTTTCTGGAAATGATAGATGCATCCTCATATAGATGTAGCAAGTAATAGGATTGCAATAGCCAAGAAGTACCAGCATGATTGCTGCAAATAAGTGGCTCACTGCTTGCCAAGGCAAACAACAATATCTGTTGCATGGACATTGGCTAAGGGTCCCTCCACGCCAACACTACCAGAGGCTATTATTGTATGCTTGTTCTGAGTATACTGCAGTGGTGGGATTCAAATAATTTAACAACCGGTTCTCTTCCCTAATGAGCATCTGGGTAGGTGGGGCTCGGTGGTCATGTGACTGGGTGGGCGTGGCCAACTCAAGGTCACTCAGGTCGATGGACGCTTCGCCTTAGCTGTTGCAATGTAATAAGGGTTAACCAGAGAGGCAGTTTCTGTAAGCAGGTCAGTAAATATTAGACTAGAAACAACACTAGAATGTTTCCTTCCTGCCTTCCTTACAGGATTAGCCCTGTAAAGTGGAAAAAAACAAAAGGAGATTTCTTCCAACAATCGGTTCTCTGAACTACTTAGAAAGTTACCAACCGGTTCTCCCGAATAGGTGCGAACCGGCTGAATCCCACCACTGGTATACTGCCTACTGTGATCTTTCCAATGCCTTCCTGTAAGCCAGCATTTTCAGAGTTTAGCTTTTCAGCATAGGATGCGCTTTTCTCAACAAGAAGGTAATCCCTACTTAGTATTTCTAGGGACTCCTTACTATATACCAGGTCAAGGTTGTGCAAAGTAACCGAAGACACAGTATTAAGCCCTTCATGCTACTGACTGCACTTTACTCAGTGTGGAAGAGAAGACAATACTGCGACAGTCATGTGCTGGGAGACTTGCTAAGGGAAATCATCTCATTAACCCTGGTAGAAATGTAGCTTCTCAGGCAGGAAGGGAAAAGCAGCTGCAGACAAAACAATTTGCACTGAACAAAACGCAATCTCTTTTCAGAGAGAAACATTAACTAGTAGCGGGCTTAAAAGTCAATTAGGTCAATCATTTGTTATGCTAATCAGCACTGATAAAAAAACTGCAAAAATGGTTGCCAGAGTCAGCATAATTTTAGGCCAGGTGGATTTAGATATTGAGGAGTAATTATTACAAAGGGTTGATGCTAATTATGAAAACATAATTATGTAATTATATCATGCATATGTACCAGTTAGAAAATCATTGTGGAATTCTCAGAAATTCTGAGAGAAGGGATGAGCACTGATATATATACTGTATGAATATGTTAGCATCTGCATGCATGTGGTGCATACTAAATACCCAGAAAAGCTGAGGGAGAAGACAAGTGTTTGAAGATTAAAAATGAGTGATATTTAAGTGT
>NW_028261388.1:78983920-79018920 GCF_051295495.1 Thamnophis sirtalis
TATATTTGTGTTTTTATTTGTGCTGATAAATAAATAAAGGAAGACTAGTATAGATCTATTTCAAGCTATTTAGCTCTCATCAGCTAGCCATATCCTTACTGGGAATCGAACCTGTGCTCTATTGCTTCCCAGGCAGGGAGTTAACCATTTGAGCTACAGAGAACGACTCCTTTATCAGCCAGCCAGGGTGGGAGGTATATACTTAAAGTCACAACCCCTGGTATGCCCAAGTGTGGGAGGAAGGTCACACTTCCACTCTCTGTCATTAGGCTCGTCACAAGAGTCCATCCAGACAGAAACCCAATATTTTTACTGTTGCCTTTTGTTATATTTGTGTTTTTATTTGTGCTGATAAATAAATAAAGGAAGACTAGTATAGATCTATTTCAAGCTATTTAGCTCTCATCAGCTAGCCATATCCTTACTGGGAATCGAACCTGTGCTCTATTGCTTCCCAGGCAGGGAGTTAACCATTTGAGCTACAGAGAACGACTCCTTTATCAGCCAGCCAGGGTGGGAGGTATATACTTAAAGTCACAACCCCTGGTATGCCCAAGTGTGGGAGGAAGGTCACACTTCCACTCTCTGTCATTAGGCTCGTCACAAGAGTCCATCCAGACAGAAACCCAATATTTTTACTGTTGCCTTTTGTTATATTTGTGTTTTTATTTGTGCTGATAAATAAATAAAGGAAGACTAGTATAGATCTATTTCAAGCTATTTAGCTCTCATCAGCTAGCCATATCCTTACTGGGAATCGAACCTGTGCTCTATTGCTTCCCAGGCAGGGAGTTAACCATTTGAGCTACAGAGAACGACTCCTTTATCAGCCAGCCAGGGTGGGAGGTATATACTTAAAGTCACAACCCCTGGTATGCCCAAGTGTGGGAGGAAGGTCACACTTCCACTCTCTGTCATTAGGCTCGTCACAAGAGTCCATCCAGACAGAAACCCAATATTTTTACTGTTGCCTTTTGTTATATTTGTGTTTTTATTTGTGCTGATAAATAAATAAAGGAAGACTAGTATAGATCTATTTCAAGCTATTTAGCTCTCATCAGCTAGCCATATCCTTACTGGGAATCGAACCTGTGCTCTATTGCTTCCCAGGCAGGGAGTTAACCATTTGAGCTACAGAGAACGACTCCTTTATCAGCCAGCCAGGGTGGGAGGTATATACTTAAAGTCACAACCCCTGGTATGCCCAAGTGTGGGAGGAAGGTCACACTTCCACTCTCTGTCATTAGGCTCGTCACAAGAGTCCATCCAGACAGAAACCCAATATTTTTACTGTTGCCTTTTGTTATATTTGTGTTTTTATTTGTGCTGATAAATAAATAAAGGAAGACTAGTATAGATCTATTTCAAGCTATTTAGCTCTCATCAGCTAGCCATATCCTTACTGGGAATCGAACCTGTGCTCTATTGCTTCCCAGGCAGGGAGTTAACCATTTGAGCTACAGAGAACGACTCCTTTATCAGCCAGCCAGGGTGGGAGGTATATACTTAAAGTCACAACCCCTGGTATGCCCAAGTGTGGGAGGAAGGTCACACTTCCACTCTCTGTCATTAGGCTCGTCACAAGAGTCCATCCAGACAGAAACCCAATATTTTTACTGTTGCCTTTTGTTATATTTGTGTTTTTATTTGTGCTGATAAATAAATAAAGGAAGACTAGTATAGATCTATTTCAAGCTATTTAGCTCTCATCAGCTAGCCATATCCTTACTGGGAATCGAACCTGTGCTCTATTGCTTCCCAGGCAGGGAGTTAACCATTTGAGCTACAGAGAACGACTCCTTTATCAGCCAGCCAGGGTGGGAGGTATATACTTAAAGTCACAACCCCTGGTATGCCCAAGTGTGGGAGGAAGGTCACACTTCCACTCTCTGTCATTAGGCTCGTCACAAGAGTCCATCCAGACAGAAACCCAATATTTTTACTGTTGCCTTTTGTTATATTTGTGTTTTTATTTGTGCTGATAAATAAATAAAGGAAGACTAGTATAGATCTATTTCAAGCTATTTAGCTCTCATCAGCTAGCCATATCCTTACTGGGAATCGAACCTGTGCTCTATTGCTTCCCAGGCAGGGAGTTAACCATTTGAGCTACAGAGAACGACTCCTTTATCAGCCAGCCAGGGTGGGAGGTATATACTTAAAGTCACAACCCCTGGTATGCCCAAGTGTGGGAGGAAGGTCACACTTCCACTCTCTGTCATTAGGCTCGTCACAAGAGTCCATCCAGACAGAAACCCAATATTTTTACTGTTGCCTTTTGTTATATTTGTGTTTTTATTTGTGCTGATAAATAAATAAAGGAAGACTAGTATAGATCTATTTCAAGCTATTTAGCTCTCATCAGCTAGCCATATCCTTACTGGGAATCGAACCTGTGCTCTATTGCTTCCCAGGCAGGGAGTTAACCATTTGAGCTACAGAGAACGACTCCTTTATCAGCCAGCCAGGGTGGGAGGTATATACTTAAAGTCACAACCCCTGGTATGCCCAAGTGTGGGAGGAAGGTCACACTTCCACTCTCTGTCATTAGGCTCGTCACAAGAGTCCATCCAGACAGAAACCCAATATTTTTACTGTTGCCTTTTGTTATATTTGTGTTTTTATTTGTGCTGATAAATAAATAAAGGAAGACTAGTATAGATCTATTTCAAGCTATTTAGCTCTCATCAGCTAGCCATATCCTTACTGGGAATCGAACCTGTGCTCTATTGCTTCCCAGGCAGGGAGTTAACCATTTGAGCTACAGAGAACGACTCCTTTATCAGCCAGCCAGGGTGGGAGGTATATACTTAAAGTCACAACCCCTGGTATGCCCAAGTGTGGGAGGAAGGTCACACTTCCACTCTCTGTCATTAGGCTCGTCACAAGAGTCCATCCAGACAGAAACCCAATATTTTTACTGTTGCCTTTTGTTATATTTGTGTTTTTATTTGTGCTGATAAATAAATAAAGGAAGACTAGTATAGATCTATTTCAAGCTATTTAGCTCTCATCAGCTAGCCATATCCTTACTGGGAATCGAACCTGTGCTCTATTGCTTCCCAGGCAGGGAGTTAACCATTTGAGCTACAGAGAACGACTCCTTTATCAGCCAGCCAGGGTGGGAGGTATATACTTAAAGTCACAACCCCTGGTATGCCCAAGTGTGGGAGGAAGGTCACACTTCCACTCTCTGTCATTAGGCTCGTCACAAGAGTCCATCCAGACAGAAACCCAATATTTTTACTGTTGCCTTTTGTTATATTTGTGTTTTTATTTGTGCTGATAAATAAATAAAGGAAGACTAGTATAGATCTATTTCAAGCTATTTAGCTCTCATCAGCTAGCCATATCCTTACTGGGACTCGAACCTGTGCTCTATTGCTTCCAGCAGGGTCACACTTCCACTCTCTGTCATTAGGCCGTCCAAGAGTCATCAGAGAAAACCCAATATTTTTCTGTTGCTTTTCACAACCCCTGGTATGCCCAAGTGTGGGAGGAAGGTCACACTTCCACTCTCTGTCATTAGGCTCGTCACAAGAGTCCATCCAGACAGAAACCCAATATTTTTACTGTTGCCTTTTGTTATATTTGTGTTTTTATTTGTGCTGATAAATAAATAAAGGAAGACTAGTATAGATCTATTTCAAGCTATTTAGCTCTCATCAGCTAGCCATATCCTTACTGGGAATCGAACCTGTGCTCTATTGCTTCCCAGGCAGGGAGTTAACCATTTGAGCTACAGAGAACGACTCCTTTATCAGCCAGCCAGGGTGGGAGGTATATACTTAAAGTCACAACCCCTGGTATGCCCAAGTGTGGGAGGAAGGTCACACTTCCACTCTCTGTCATTAGGCTCGTCACAAGAGTCCATCCAGACAGAAACCCAATATTTTTACTGTTGCCTTTTGTTATATTTGTGTTTTTATTTGTGCTGATAAATAAATAAAGGAAGACTAGTATAGATCTATTTCAAGCTATTTAGCTCTCATCAGCTAGCCATATCCTTACTGGGAATCGAACCTGTGCTCTATTGCTTCCCAGGCAGGGAGTTAACCATTTGAGCTACAGAGAACGACTCCTTTATCAGCCAGCCAGGGTGGGAGGTATATACTTAAAGTCACATGGCTAGCTGATGAGAGCTAAATAGCTTGAAATAGATCTATACTAGTCTTCCTTTATTTATTTATCAGCACAAATAAAAACACAAATATAACAAAAGGCAACAGTAAAAATATTGGGTTTCTGTCTGGATGGACTCTTGTGACGAGCCTAATGACAGAGAGTGGAAGTGTGACCTTCCTCCCACACTTGGGCATACCAGGGGTTGTGACTTTAAGTATATATATATATATATATATATATATATATATATATATATATATATATATATATATATATATATATATATATATATATATATATATATATATATATATATATATATATACATACATACATACATACATACATACATACATACATACATACATACATACATGTATCGTACCAATAAAGTAGAATATTTCTAGCTCAGGGTTGAAATGAGGGGTCCTTGGTGCGCTCTAAGCTTACTTGTTTTCTTGCAAACATTTCATTACCCTAACTAGGTAACATCATCAGTACTAGTAAGGAGTGCAGTTTGCTTTCAGTTAATATTCTGGTGCCTTGCCTATCTGTGTGGGTGGGTCTTAGAGATTCTTTGGTTGGGATATTTAATGATGGCTTTTTGGCCATCATTTCTTGATTGGGGTATCATTTACTCAACTGTTGGTCTGAAGTTATGCATTTTTAGACTTCGGCCTGGTCTAGGATTGTCACGTTTTTTTTTCCAATTGAAAACATGAAGCGAATTAGGAAGAGTACCAAAATTCCATGAGAATTGCCAATCTTTTAGAATTTGTCAATATCTTTTTTTCATTAAAAGTTTTAACGAGTTTTACAATTATATACCTTTCCCCTTCCCTCCCTCCCCCCGATAGTACATCTCCTCCCCCCCTCCCCCCCAACCTTCCAGAGCAAATACAGGGTATAAACATTTAGCAACCATACACTAAAGTAAACTTACTAATTTTAGCATCGTCCCTCGCTTGTACTTTAACTCCCTTTTGTAAAGCTAACTTTAGATAAGTTGTAACATTCCTTGCTCATTCATTCATAAGTTATCTGAAATTTCTTAGTCCCATATTTATTTTGAATATAGTCAATCCATCTTCTCCATTCCAGCTTGTATTTCTCATCTGAATGATCCTTGAGATAAGATATGGTGATATTTTAAGATATTTTAATATTTTAAGATATGCTGATATTTTAACCATCTCTGCTAAATTTGTTACTTTTAACTTCCATTCTTTAATAGTAGGCAATTCTTCCTTCTTCCAATACTGCGCCACCAACAATCTTGCTGCCGTTGTTAAATTCAGAATCAAATTAGTCTCTATAACTGTACAGTCTGTAATTATACCTAACAAGAATAACTGAGGAATACACTTTATCCTCTTTTTAAGAATATTTTGAATAATCCACCATATTTTTTATCCAAAATGCTTTGGCTTTTTTACAAGTCCACCATATATGATAATATGTAGCATCAACACAATCACATCTCCAGCATTTTGGTTGTAAGTTTGAATACATACAAGCTAATTTTTTAGGATCTAAATGCCATCTATAAAACATCTTGTAGAAATTCTCTCTCAGGTTTTGGGCTTGCGTAAATTTTACGTTTCTTACCCATATCTTTTCCCATGTTTCCATCGTTATTGGTTCTTCAAAAGTATTTGTCAATATCTTTAAAAAGTGATTTCTATTCATTTAGGGATCTCAGAAGAAACCCTTTAGGAGCATCATAGGCGCTAAGACATCTTCTGATGATACACTACTGATCTTTAGTAAACAGATGTTGAAAAGTGACTAAGTTCATCAAGGTGCATCTCCGCTATTGTTTAAAGATGTCTTTAAAATTGTATAACAGGATATTTCTTTGCGTTAAAAATTACACTGATGAGGATATCCAATAATGTTAGTTGAAAGTGAAATAAAGGTCAGAAATTTGAAATTTGCCTATATATGTTCCAGGGCACTCTATCATTATAAACAGAACAAGACTTTGGCCCAAGAGGTCTACTCAATTCTCATCAATCAATAATGAACTATCACATCTTCTGAATGCTGTTCAGTATACATAAATTTGCTTGTAATAGTTGAAAGGATACTTCAGCATTGGTTGGGGGAGAGCCGAGGTGGCGCAGTGGTTAAATGCAGCGCTGCAGGCTACCTCAGCTGACTGCAGTTCTGCAGTTCGGCTGTTCAAATCTCACCGGCTCAGGGTTGACTCAGCCTTCCATCCTTCCGAGGTGGGTAAAATGAGGACCCGGATTGTTGTTGGGGGCAATATGCTGACTCTGTAAACCGCTTAGAGAGGGCTGAAAGCCCTATGAAGCGGTATATAAGTCTAACTGCTATTGCTATTGCTATTTTCTTACAGTTAGTAAGAAACGTCTAGCAGATTGTAAGGAGGAAAGTCTTATGTTAAGTACTCAGTTATGATAGACACTTTGGAAATTATAATTTACTGTTATCATAGGAATGCAATAGATAGGTAATATGGCATGCTTACCCTACTTGCTAAGCACAAAATTGGGACAGCTGTTTTGCCATAGGCCACATCACACTTAGAATATTACTTGGGCTAGGATGCCAGATGTAATTAGACCATATTTATTTTAATCATATTGTATAAATGTATCCTTAGTTTATGACAGATGGGTTCTGTCACATTTCATTCACACATTGGTCCAACAAAGGAACTTTGGCTTGTAATGAAGAATAGGAATATACTGTTTGTAGTTGCTAAAGTGTTCATTTCTTACATTGTGGCAAGAGGGGAGGGGTTTGGTTTGGTTTGGTTGGTTTATTGGATTTATATGCCGCCCTTCTCCCAAGGACTCAGGGCGACGTACAACATTAAAAGAAAAACACATATTACAAAAGTTAAAAAAAAATTAAATAGAATATCCAAAACAAACCCCAAAAAGATTAACAGTAACATTTTTTAAAAAAAAATCAATTAAAATTAACAATGATCAATAATTTATTTTGTTTTGTCCAGGCCAGGCTGGCTTGCTGGAAAAGCCAACTTTTTAGGGCACGTCGGAAGATCCAGAGATTGGGGATTATACGAAGCTCCGGGGGCAGCTCATTCCAAAGGGTTGAAGTGAGTTTTCTGAGTGATCATTATTGGTTGAAGTAGATGTTAAAAGGAAAGAAGCAAAGTTTTCTTATTGGCTCTCAACTAAGTAAAATAAAAGTTCATTTTCAATAAGCCACCACAGTAAGGAAAGCAGGTTATCGTCTTTCATTTCGAGAACCATTAAAGATTGCTCTTTTTAACCGAATTGGTTGAGTATCATTTTTGAAATTGACCATCATTTCTGTATCTCATCTTGCTTATTAAAGGCTAGCCCCTTATTTATTAAGTCTGCTTTAAGTTCAACTGAGGATTTTTCTGCAAAATCACTTGGGTAGATTTACAACCGAAGACCAGAAGGAAAGGAAGAGGGACTGTTTGGGCTGAATGAAATGATTAGGTGGAAAAATAACCCAATATTAACTGGTTCCACCACAAAACCGCGGTCGTCTAAAGCGCGCTCGACGAAACCGCGTACCTGATGTCATCACAGTGCGACAAAAAAAGCACGCTGTGAGCGGTAAAGGTAAAATTAACACGTAAAACTAAACCTAACCCCCCCAAACCTAACCCTAAAGCTAACCCTAACCCTAAACCTAACCCTTAACCTAACCCTAAACCTAACCCTAACCCTAACCCTTAACCTAACGCTAAACCTAACGCTAACCCTTAACCTAACCCTAAACCTAACCCTAACACTTAATGTAACCCTAAACCTAACCCTAACCCTAACCCTTAACCTAACCCTAACCCTAACCCTAAACCTAACCCTTACCTTTACGTGAATCGGCTTGCTTTAAAAATGCTTTTTAAAGCGCCCTTTTTTCTCCGCGGTCGTTGTTGTCGCGCTACTGATGACGTCAGCGACACGCTTTAATCGGGCGCGCTTTAGTGGACCACGGTTTTGTCGTGCCACGATATAAACCAGGCAGTGGCCATGTGACCAAAACTACTGCCTCAAAGTGACATTCTTCAAAACTAGGGAATTACATGTAATAGAAAAAACAATTTATTTTGAACCTACAACAAACCATTGCATTCCCGATGTTCTGTGAGTCACTGCCCATTCTATGGTTTACTTTTCAATGTCACAGAGATTTAGTTCTGCAGAATGAAAATTCTAATAAACCCTGATTTCTTTGTTTCTTCCTTACTATGATAATCTTAAGAGTATGAAAAGGGTTGCTTTTATTTTATTTCCTTCCTTCCCTCCCTTCATAGGCCATTGCCAACCTTCTTTAACTCTTCCTGGTGGAGTACTAATTGCAGACTAAATGCACTTTGGTCCACACCTGGATAAAAAGAGCCTTGTTTTGTTTTTTTGTATGGACCAAGCATAACACACAAAAGCAGCTGTTCCGTGGATGGAACTATGTTCTGAACTTTTTGCACATCTGTACTTAGGGACGCGGTGGCTCAGTGGCTAAGATGCTGAGCTTGTCAATCGGAAAGGTCGGCAGTTTCATGGTTCAAATCCCTAGCCCTGCGCAATGGAATGAGCTCCCGTTACTTGTCCCAGCGGTTTCTGCCAACCTAGCAGTTCAAAAAACACGTAAAAAATGCTAGTAGAAAAATAGGAACCACCTTTGGTGTGGAAAGGTCACAGCATTTCATGCGCCTTTCGGCGTTTAGTCATGCTGGCCACACAACCATGGAGATTTCTTTAGACAGCGCTAGCTCTTCGCTTTTGAAATGGAGATGAGTACCGATTCCTAGAGTCGGGAACAACTAGCACATATGTGCGAGGGGAACTTTTACCTTTACATTTTACTTTACAGAGCCGAGGTGGCGCAGTGGTTAAATGCAGCACTGCAGGCTACTTCAGCTGACTGCAGTTCTGCAGTTCGGCTGTTCAAATCTCACCGGCTCAGGGTTGACTCAGCTTTCCATTCTTCCGAGGTGGGTAAAATGAGGACCCCGATTGTTGTTGGGGGCAATATGCTGACACTATAAACTGCTTAGAGAGGGCTGAAAGCCCTATGAAGCAGTATATAAGTCTAATTGCTATTGCTATTGCTACTTACAAATTCAAATCTTTATTATGGTCTTGGACTGGTAGAAATAGGGCAAAAAACAGCAATAAAAAATGGATCCCATTTGCCCACTAAATTAAAGTTAAAATACACTAACATTTCTAAGCCTATATGTCCAACTATAGACTAAAATACAAGTATCAATAAAAAAACACCACCAAGAACTGTGTGAGCTCTATCAAAGTGAAAAGACAATGAGGAAAAAGTGACACGGTACTACAAGAAACAAGCACGTATAAAAACCAATGTATTTAACTGATGGTATATTTAGTAATGCCTTCTGGATTTTGCAAGCAGCTGGATAGAATATTTCAACGTTAAGCTTTGATGCAGAGGCCACCAATCTCTAATAGAAATTGGACATAGGATGAACCTGGTTTATGAGAATACCAATGAGGAGAAGAAGCCTAGTTCTTCTATCTCTATAGAATGGAAAACAGAATATGACATGTTCTGAAGTTGCTACATCGAGTTGCTACAAGTTATAAGGACAAAGCCTTTCTACCACTGAACATTTTTTATCCTTGCCCTCCAGGACAGTGGAAAGTAGTGGTCAGTATCTCCCCAGTGCAAAAGCTCCCTTTTTGTGGCTCCATAATTCTGATCATGAGGGTTAGCCTCCAGTGTACTAAATATTGAATCTAAAAACACCAGTATCTGCCCAATATCTTGATGGTTTACATAAAGGATTCTGTGTTTAATGGCCAACTTAATTCTATCAGGGCCCATTACTAAGGCCTACTGGAAGGGAGCATCCCAGGAGATTTAATTTCAGACTTAATCACCTTAACCAGGAAGATGTTTAGATATCCTAGAGAATCACTCAAACATTTATGATTATGTGCCATTTTTATCCACAGGTTTAGGGAGGCAAGATATCCTTGGCTTTCATTTTAATCATGCCCGTCAGAGCGAGTGGAGAAATATGGTCATAGAATCGTGTTTTAGTGAGCACATAAATCTTCTATTTCAGTTACTTTTTGTCTTGTTTTAAAACAGTTTATTTAGTGATTTTATTAACATTTATTAGTAATTTTAATTCCCTTTCCTAGATTTTAGTAATTTTAGAACTTTAGAATTAGTTAGCTGGCATTGTAGAACCTGGAATCTAACAGCCGATGGACATTTGCTGATGATGCAAGGTGGCAAGAATGAAAAAAAAGAATTCAAAAAGACCAAAGGAAAGAACAAACCTGAGATGTTGTGGAGAGAAAATGCTAAGCATTCCATAAACTCAAAGGCTGCAATAACCTCCACATTGTTGAAACTGAAGGATTTATTCCAGCACAAGGAGACAGCATATAAGTCTCCTTGTCCTTTCCCTTCCACTTCCTCACAATCTCCACCAAGAAATCCTACTGGATTGGGATATGGATGTTTTCCCTTTCTCCAATGAGGAGGGTTCTGTAGGAGACAGAGGGCAGGGGACTTTTAAAACAGTAAGTAATTTAAACATGGGTCTTGTTCTGACCCCCTCCTCCATCCAGTAACGAAAGCCGAGACAAGCTTAAATGGAATGTCCTTTAATAACAAGACCAGAATCTCGGTGGCTGAAAGCCAAGTAAACAAACAGATAAGGGCCTTGGCAGCAAGTCCGACAAACCTTGGCAGCAATTCAGACAAACATTGGCAGCAATCCAGTCTGCCAAGTTAGTTTCTCTTTAGTCAAAGTGTTGACTTCTGCAAGAAGGGCGTGGCACAAGCAGTCTTTTTTATAGTCTGGAGAGGAGCCTAATGACCATCAGCTGAGCGTCATTACCTCCTGTAATTACGTAATTGCTCCTGATGCCTAGTAGCTCTTCCATGGCATGCATCCAGGAACAACTCACTGTTGGTTTCTGGATCACTCTCCCTTGTCTCCTCCCCACTGATCCAAGGCTCAGGCACCACCTGGTGGCCAACCAGTCTCTCTGCCCCCTGCTCGGAGTCGGAACCCTGTCCAGGGTCCTCCACATCCTCCAGAGCCGACTCATAGGGCCCCTCGCTGTCAGAGTCTGGTGGCAGCTCCAACGGCCACAACAGATATAGACTTAGTTTCTGTCTTTTGACTGCTAAAATGATTATTGCAATTTTTGATCAGCTGCTAGATATTAAGTAAATGAAGAAAAAAGCATGTAACTAAACTTATTATGGAGCCAGCCAGCCAACCAGCCAGTTACTCCAAGGACTTACTCAAAAAAGACTCCACACCAGTGGTGGGTTTCAAAAATATTTGGAGCCTCTTCTGTAGGTGTGGCCTGCTTTCCGGGTCCACTGGTGAAACCTCTTCTAACCAGTTCGGTAGATTTGATGAACCGGTTCTACCGAACCGGTGCAAACCAGTAGGAACTCACCTCTGCTCCACACATATAGAAATTGCCAAGGATGGTTACTGATAATCTTTCAGGGACAAAGCATTTTGCTCCAGACTGCAATTAATTATTCTCTTAAGAAGGGCAGGTGGAGACCCAGACAAGTGATACTATATTCACTTCCTCACAACTCCTTCATCACAGAGTATATTCCAGAGAGCTTACAGAAACCTCTTGGCTTCCCAGATGACAAGGTCTTGAAAGAATCATATTGACTTTTAAGCATTTTGCACTCCCTTCAATGATCTTTAAACCTGAGCATGTCTTAAGTGGATTTCAAATTACAGCTATACGTGTCTTTCATAATAGCAGTGTATGGCTTCTGCTGGGAGGAGAGCCAAGCCCATGAGAATGGCATTAGCCCCAGAGCTCATATCATCATCCAAACATTACACAGAAGAATGCTCCACCAATTCCAAGGTCAGGTCCAGATAAGCACAGGAGGTATAATATCCTTAATTTAATTAAAGAGAAGATACAGATAGTAGCTGATCTGATGAAAGATGAGGAAGAACTTAATTGTTTGGCACTTTCTCTACTGCATATTAACAATTATACACAATCCTGAAACAGTTAATTCAATGCTCCAATCAATGATCGTTGCAACTGAGTCAACATTTTACTACCCTCCAGCTGTCCTTCTGCTGAAAAGCTGACAAGTTCATTTTCTGAATGTCTAGCACCTCCAAAAACAAAACAAAAAATGCTCCAGCCCAAAACCCATTCAGACAAATGAAGGAACTACCAAACTGATTAGTCTGTAGAGATTCTCCCTCATCCAGGTCATGGTTGTCCCCAAAGATGCTTTTTCAGGAGGCAACTGGACTTTCTTGTTTTTCTTTTGAAGATGTTTTGCTTCTCATCCAAGAAGCTTCCCCACTCTCCTGTTAGAGCTGAAGAAGCTTCTTGGATGAGAAGCGAAACATCTTCAAAAGAAGAATAAGAAAGTCCAGTTGCCTCCTGAAAAAGCCCCCTTGGGGCAAGCCGATTAGAGTGACACAATCTTTCTATAATCTTTCAATTGTTCATTCTACAGGTGATGGTTCCTCATAATTGGACTCCAAAGAACAGACTAGTCAAAATACAGCCCTATGTCCATTGTCTTCCTCCTACATAGATCCTGATTCATGTAGCAATAACAATAGCAGTTAGACTTATATACCGCTTCATAGGGCTTTCAGCCCTCTCTAAGCAGTTTACAGAGTCAGCATAGGGTCCTAGGGCCATAGGATGAATACAGGTGGCGCCGAGGTGGTGCAGTGGTTAGGGTGCATCACTGCAGGCCACTTCAGCTGACTGTTATCTGCAGTTCAGCAGTTCTAATCTCACCGGCTCAAGGTTGACTCAGCCTTCCATCCTTCTGAGGTGGGTGGAATGAGGACCCAGACATCCGGATCACACTCCCTTGTCTCCTCCTCACTGGTCCAAGGCTCAGGCACCTCCTGGTGGCCAACCGGGCCCCTCTGCACCCTGTTCAGAGTCGGAACCCTGTCCAGGATCCTCCACATCCTCCAAAGCCGACTCATAGGGCCCCTTGCTGTCGGAGTCTGGCGGCATCTCCAACGGCTCCTGCTGGGCCACAACTGTTCGCCATCACAGGTATAGGGTTTCTTGCCTGAGCAGGAGGTTGGACTAGAAGACCTTCAAGGTCCCTTCCAACTCCTGTCATTCTACTCTACTCTACTCTACATGCAAGAGCAGGTTGTAATGATGAAACTCTATGGACACTTTAATGCCTGTCCTTGTCAAGAAGTAATTGAGCCCCTATTTAGAATATGTCTAGATCGTTCAAAGACATAAATCAGAACCTAGCTGGATTTAGGCTGCTTCATCTCATAAAAAAGCCTAACCTACAAATGTTAAATGGTCCTGTCCAAATTGATTACCCACGATGATATACATTTTGGTCAGCTTACAAGTTATCCACCCTAGGTTATTCAATAATTTCTAAAGATCTGGCCCTTTGCCTTAAGGATTTTGGCATAGTCCCCAGGACTGAAAGTAATCTCTTTCCCTTAACTTTCTTTTGCTTCGTTAGGAACCAAATTAAGACCATTTAAATTGCCTGGCCAAGGTGGCTCTTATCCGGTCAGATGGAATTACTCCCTTGAAGATAGGATAGCCCATTGGTTTCACTCAGAGGAAGGAATTGCATTTTTTTCAACCCTGTGTAACTCAGGAGCAGAGCCAAACATCCAGAGGTGGGTTCCTACCAGTTCACACCTATTCGGTAGAACCGGTTCGTCAAATCTACCGAACCGGTTAGAAGAGGTTCCACCAGTGGACCCGGAAAGCAGGCCACACCTACAGAAGAGGTTCCAAACTTTTTTGAAACCCACCACTGGTCCTTGGATATGATTATTCTACACTATCATGCTCCTATTTATAAAACTCAGTGCCTCTGTGAAAGGTAAGGATGACTACTGCGTTTGTGGTGCAATCAGAACATTGCGTGTGTTGAAGTTGTTTTAACGCAAACCAAAGATGCCTTTTAAAAAACATGTTTACATCATATTCTTATGCATGCCAGTGCTGTGTGTGAGGTAATTTAAGGTAGTTTTGACAAGTGTCGTCGGCATCTTCATATCCGGTCACATGGGTGGCAAGCCACTCCCATCTGGTCACATGGGTAGCAGGCCACTCCCATAAAGGAGGCCACACCCACAGAGTAGGTTCAAACAATTTTTGAAACCCACCACTGCAACCATCCTACAAGATAGTAGAATACTTGACGTATACCATTATCTCATAGTTAAGCTTCAACCTTTTGTAAAACAGCAATCTGACCAGGAGGGAATGGTTCAAAGAGTTGTTTTGATAGATCGTGCATTGCTGTCAAATCAGCATTGTTGAAATCCTATGTTACTTGCTCAGGCCAATCCTACCAGATTCCACCCATTTTTAAAGGAGCATAAAAGACACTATAAGACCCTGCTCAGGAAAAAAAAAAAATCAAGATCAGAGGAAAAAGTGGTCACAACTAATCAACACCTGAGTTCATAAATCTTTCCCTATTTTCACAGACTATTATAAACTGTTCACATAACAACTTAATACAACTCTGTACACTACTTCCAAGACTTTTATAGTGATCTGCATGGTTCACTGACAAATGCGTGCTCATCAAAAGCGCGCCGACGAAACCGCGGCGAGAAAACCACAAGGTCGAAATCGCACTGACAAATGCGCGCAGAAGTGCACCAACAAAAGCATGCCGACAAAAGTGCACCTTCAACAAACAACTAATAACAACCTAATAACCCTAACCCTAACCCTAACCCGAACCTAACCCTAACCCTAACCCTAACCCTAACCCTAACCCTAACCCTAACCCTAACCCTAACCCTAACCCTAACCCTAACCCTAACCCTAACCCTAACCCTAACCCTAACCCTAACCCTAACCCTAACCCTAACCCTAACCCTAACCCTAACTTAAATCACGCTTTGTGGGCGCGTTGTTGTGGGCGCATTGTTGTGGCCGCGTTTATGATGTCGCGGTTTTGTCGGCGCGGTTTTGTCGTGCACACATTTGTCAGGTCACGGATCTGCATGATGACCCCTAAGAGATGGATATATCATTATCTTCACTACTGCAGTGATCCTCAGTCAAATGCAAGAAACTAAAAACTTTCATTAACCAACTTCAGTATGGTAAAGCCCACCCCCCAGGAGCTAATTAAATCAAATAGGTGGGCTTCTTGGCTTGGCTTGTTTATTTTCATACATTAACCACACAGCCAACATTCCAGAAGACTGGTGGGAAATCATAACAGTTCTGTTATATAAAAAGGGTGATAGGAATGATCTGGTTAATTATAAGTCAATTAGCCTATTGAACTCATTAGCTCTAACTATATGCCAGGTACTTGTGTATCAAACTCCAAACTTGGGCAAGGGAGGAGGGATTAACTGACCCAGAGCAAACAGGGTTTCAACTGGGATGCTCTTCTGTAGACCATTGCCTAGTGCAATTTGACAGATAAATATACAAAGCATTCTGACTTGAATGCATATGCAGCCTTTATTGATTTCAAGGCAGCTTTTGATAAAATTTCAAGGGTAAGGCTTTGGGACATTCTGAGCAGATCCTTTATAGACAAAAGACTCTTGCTCCTAAATCCATAAACTATACCATAAAAGATTATAAGATATAATCAGGCAGATCTTTCAAACTTTATTCACACTATCAAGAAGTTGAAACAAGGATCTATTCTAGCACCATTGCTTTTCAACATATATATTAACTCTTCGATTAAAACTTTTCAGAGAGTTGATATCCACGCACCTAAATTAGCTGATAACTAATTTACTCTATGCTGATGATGCAGTTCTTCTCCCCTTGTCTTCTATAGGCATGAAGTGGGCAATAAGAACCTTGGCATCCAACTGCAATGATGAACAATTAATAATCAATTATGATAAATCTAAAATTCTAGTTTTCTCTAACAAAAGCACAAGTGAGCAAGTGGATTTGCATGAATCAGAGCAGCTCAAATGATTTAAATACTTGAACATAGTATTTCAGGCCTCTAGAAAATTAACAGCTCAAGTAAATTATGTCACTCTTACTGCTCAAAAGAGCATACACAAGCAATAATTGAATTTCATAGGCAACAGGGGGCAAGCTATATCGCAGCAGCAGTTAAATTGTTTTTGGCTAAAACAGTTGCCTGACTATTGTAGGGCATACAACTTGGCCCATACACAAACTTAAGGGCACATGAAGCCATTAAATCAATTTTTCTTAGGACTTATGTGGTTCCCCAAAATGCATCCCAATGCAGTATTGAGGCTTGAAGTTCATGTGCCAAGCATTGAGGCTTAAGTCTTGATTAGGATTCTAATCTCAGGATTTAAGGTGCTAGTTGTCACCTACAAAGCCCTTCATGGTATTGGATGTGGGTATTTGAGAGACCGCCTGCTGCCAATTACCTCCACTAGGCCAATAAGATCCCATAGATTAGGCCTCCTCCGAATTCCATCAGCCGGCCAATGTCGACTGGCAACTACCCGGAGGAGAGCCTTCTCGGTGGCTGCTCCGACCCTCTGGAACGAACTCCCCATGGAGATTCGTACCCTCACCACCCTCCAGACCTTCCGCGTAGCCCTTAAAACCTGGCTGTCCCGACAGGCCTGGGGCTAAAGACTTCAACCCCACTCGAATGGTACGACTGTTGCGCTTTTTTTAAAACGATGTATTGTCTTCATGTTTGTAACTTGTTTGTCCTTCCCTCCCCCTGAATTGTGAGCCGCCCTGAGTCCCCTCAGGGAAAAGGGCGGCATACAAATAAAGTAAAATCAAATCAAATTTAGAATCATATTTGATTCTACAGGTGTGATGCCTCTGCTGTTGTCAGACAGCTATCAATCTTATTGGCACAATTATCTGTACAGAAGAATTTTGCAGTCTTTGGGTTCTCTCCTAAATATAACTCAGGAAGGTTAAATCAATAGTAAAAGAGAGAATCAGGGACATTGATCATCAGAATGGTATCATGAGTACCCCTGAATTCTGTCACCAAGTGTTAGACAGGTACAAGCCCTCTACTGCCCTAACTCTAAGCAAATAAAGTCCATTTTGTGTTTACTTGTTTTGGCATGCAATACCCTATAGTGGTGTCCTTAGGGGAGGAGTTGAAACAGTTTATGTCCAGGATGTGAGGGGTCTGTAGATATTTTCTCAGCCCTCTTTCTGGTTCATGTAGTTTTCTGCAATCCTAACCAGTGGTGGGATTCAGCCAGTCCGCACCTATTCGGGAGAATCGGTAGTTAACTTTCTAAGCAGTTGGGAGAACTGGTTGTTGAAAGAAATTTTATTTTGTTTTTTTCCACTTTAGAGGGCTAATCCTGTAAGGAAGGCAGGAAGGAAACATCCTGGTGTTGTTTCTAGCCTAATCTTTATTGCTCTGCTTACAGAAACTGCCTCTCCGGTTAACCCTTATGACATTGTAACAGGCCATCGATGTGAGTGATGTTGAGTTGGCCACGCCCACCCAGTCACATGACCACTGAGTTTCCGCCTACCCAGCTGGTCATTAGGGCAGAGAACCGGTTGTTAAATTATTTGAATCCCACCACTGGTCCTAACTATCTGTTAAAGTCAATACCAGACAGTTATAGAAGTAGAGATGACAGATTCAATAATTCCTCTGGAGAGCTGTATGAGCAGTTTCTTGGGCATCTGAGAAGTACATTCTTTGTTGGGTCTTTTTAATGATGATTCTTATGTTAGGTGTCCATTTCAAGTCCTGGGAGATGATAGAATCCAGAACCTGAAAGCCTCGGTGGTTGAAACTGTGCTATCTAAAATCGTAAGAGATGGTAGAATGGAAAGATTCTTCCTAAAATCAACAATCATCTCTATAGTTGTGTTCAGTTCTAGATTGTACCAGCTGCACCACAGCGCCAGTTGTTCAACCTCCCATTCGGGTGTAGGCTTATCACCATCTTCAATGAGACCAATAACTCTTGTATCATCTGTAAACTTCAGTACTTTAACAGAAGGGTCCTTTAAGATGCAGTCATTGGTATAGAGCACAATTGTCAAACTCAGGGCATCACATTGCCATCACGTGATGTTTCACAATGTTTTTTTTCCCCTTTGTGGAGCTGGGGCAGGAATGGCCTGCATATGATGCATCAGGCCCATGGACCGCCAGTTTGACAACCCTGGTGTCAGAGGTGGGTTCCTATCAGTTCACACCTATTCGGTAGAACCAGTTTTCGTCAAATCTACCAAACCGGTTAGAAGAGGTTCCACCAGTGGACCCGGAAAGCAGGCCACACCTACAGAAGAGGTTCCAAAAATTTTTGAAACCCACCACTGGTTCTTGGATATGATTATTCTACACTATCATGCTCCTATTTATAAAACTCAGGGCCTCTGTGAAAGGTAAGGATGACTACTGCGTTTGTGGTGCAATCAGAACATTGCGTGTGTTGAAGTTGTTTTAACGCAAACCAAAGATGCCTTTTAAAAAACAAGTTTACGTCATATTCTTATGCATGCCAGTGCTGTGTGTGAGGTAATTTAAGGTGGTTCTGACAAGTGTCATCGGCATCTTCATATCCGGTCACATGGGCGGCAAGCCACTCTCATCTGGTCACATGGGCGGGAAGCCACTCCCACAAAGGAGGCCACACCCACAGAGTAGGTTCGAACAATTTTTGAAACCCACCACTGCCTGGTATATAGAGAAAAGAGTAATGGACAGAGTTTACAGCCCTGAGAAGTGTCTGTGCTAATTGAATGGTATTTGACGTGATTTTATCTAGCGTCACCTGCTGCTTTCTATCTGTCAGAAAGCCTATCATCTACCTACAAGTGTGGTCAGGCACAGCTAGCTGATTCCCTCAATTGGAGGGAAGAATTTCTGGAATGATGGTATTGAATGCCAAGCTTAAGTCTACAAAAGGGACCCTTGCATAGATCCTTGGGGTTTCAAGGATTATAAGATGAAGTGCGGTGTCATCTGCTGATCTATTTGTATGATAGGCAAATTGCAAGGGGTGTAAGCAGTAGATCCGTGATGTTTTTCAGGTGAGCTGGCACTAACCTTTTAAACATTTTCAATAACTACAGATGTCAGAACAACTGGTCTGTAGTCATTCAGCTCCTTGGTGGAGATTTTCTTGGGCACAGAGATAATAGAGTATCTACCGTACTTAGTGTGCAATAATTTTGTTCTCTAGCTGTACTATATTTTGAGTCTGATAGTCTTTAGCTGACATCAAGTTTAATAGCTGAGTCATACCATAAAGAATCAATGTTTGGCACCAATGCTCGGTTCTTGTCAGTAAGAAGAATATGGCCAGTTTCTGGAATATTTTTTCAAAACATTTTTGTTGGAAAACTTCACTCATCTGCACTATATAATTTCCCCCCAGAGTTATCATTATCAACATTCAGTGGAACATAATATGCATAATATGCAACTATCGCCAATCTATGGATGCCTATTTTCATACACAAACTGAATAGACTCAAGGACACAGATCTACAATTTTTGACATACACAATTGTATGTCAACCTACATCTTCATTTCTATACATAGTCATCAACTCAACATCACCTTCATTCTGATCTTTTTCTACTTCATTAATGCTGTTCACCACTGCTTTGTTCAACATTCAAAAATGTTCTCTCATAGTCCAAGTTCAGAGATAGTCACCATATCTTGCTAAGTAGGAGATACACTGCATATGCAATGTATTGACACATTCAGTAGTCATAAAATAATATGCATAAACGTACTTTAAAAAAAATGCCAAATCAAGTTTAAACATATGGCTGAACAATAATAGAAAAACATATCAAAGAAAATGTCATTATAGGACAGGGGTGTTAAAACTCACGGCCTGTGAGCCAAATGCATCACGTGCTGGCCACCCCCACCTCCATTTTAGTGAAGGGGGAAAAAGTTGTGATGCATCACGTGACGTGATGATGTTGTCAATGTGTAAAGCATTTCCATGACTACTATCAACTCGAGAAGGGAACAGAATTCCATGCTTACTTTTGGCCAGAGTAAAGTCTCATATTCTTGTAGCTGGCATGTGAATGCGCATGTCCATAACCTGACGCAACATCTTGTTGAGGAATGTGATTTATGATTTCAGGCAGAGGGGAGGGGACACAGGAGTAAAAGTTCAGACGCCATTAAGTGGGATTCAGTTTCGGCTCCACAGAAAATCATGCCAAGATGTTGATCCTAATAAATGAATGTTTTTTTTAAAACTTTGTCTTGAGGCTCGTAAATTAATTAGGTCATCTCTTGGGAACTTCACAGATCTGAGTTTGACCCTTGTTATAGGGCAAAGCAACACAAAGCAATGGTAATACCCCAAAATTATATTTCATATAAAGACTTTAATTTAACACAAGAGAAATTCAAAGTCATTGTTTGCAATTTGTGCACTTTGCACATTTTTTCATATAGTGTTAAACTTTAATGTTGTATTTCTAGTGGTGTCACTGCGAAATAGTTAAGAATTTTACTTTTGAAATGGAGAAAAATGAAGGATAATTTCTTAGGGAATGGGGGGGAAAACTGATGAATAATAGTGCAATTCCTGTGCGTTTTCTTTGGGATTTACTGTGAATTAAATGAATTTTGTATAGGACAAAATTGGTTTGTAACATTACATAATGATATTTAAATTACCTCCTTATAGATAGGACCATCTTGAATACATCCCAAATGTACAGTTCTATTTTCAAAAGTTTAGAATTACTATTTAACTCATTCTCCAGCAAAAAGAAACAGTCTTTGACCCTACTTGCCATACTTCAGAAGAACCATAATTATAAAGAAAAAATGGCTTATTTCTAGTTTTGGGAGATTGGTAAAAGTAAAACAAAGTCAAATAAAATGGAATGAGGAGTAGAATTGTGCAGACATTGCTGAATATTACAACTTTTTTTAATGGAACGTTTCATGTGCTCCGAAGAAATGCATGCATTTATCCGATTATTTTGAATGAATTAAGTAGGCAAGGTTATAAATGAATTCAAATACTACTTTCCCTGCATTTCTCTGCACTTGAAATCCATCAGGTCAAGGCTTGAGCAAGATTATTTCTTCCTTCAAACCTTAATAACTGAGAATTTGAAACAGGGGAAGCATTTTCAGCTGTTCTTTTCATATTTTTTTTGACTAAGCAACCTATAATAAAGAATTCTAAAATGCAGATAATATAAAGAAAGAAGATCTGGAAATCTATCATAAAATACTTAGTGAAGAGAAGGCTGCATCATTATCGTGCTTAAAACAATCATTTTCCTTAGGCTTCATGAGTGATAATTCAATTTAGAGTTTAGAGTTTAGAGTTTTATTTCATTTGTATGCCGCCCTTTTCCCTAAGGGGACTCAGGGCGGCTCACAACTCAACCAGGGAAGGGGGGATACAAACAGTTTAACAAGAACACAAAACTATACATAGTTAAAAAGCGCAACAATCATACCATTCGAGATAGGGGCAGCAAATCTTTAGCCCCAGGCCTGTCGGAACAGCCAGGTTTTAAGGGCTATGCGGAAGGCCTGGAGGGTGGTGAGGGTACGAATCTCCACGGGGAGTTCGTTCCAGAGGGTCGGAGCAGCCACAGAGAAGGCTCTCCTCTGGGTAGTCGCCAGTCGACACTGGCCGGCGGATGGAATTCGGAGGAGGCCTAGACTATGGGATCTAATCGGTCTATTGGAGGTAATTGGCAGCAGGCGGTCTCTCAAGTACCCAGGTCCAATACCATGAAGGGCTTTATAAGTGACGACTAGCGCCTTGAAGCGTATCCGGAGACCAATAGGCAGCCAGTGCAGCTCGCGGAGGATAGGTGTTACGTGGGTGAACCGAGGTGCACCCACGATCGCTCGCGCAGCTGCATTCTGGACAAGCTGAAGTCGCCGAATACTCTTCAAGGGCTGCCCCATGTAGATTCAATAATTCAATTGAGCTATTGCAATCCAAACATCTTTGCTGCAGCAGCTCTTTCCATGAATATATATTGCCACAGGCTTGGTGAACTGTAGTGTCTCTGTATGTAAGGCTTTATATAAAGGAAGTGGCTAAAGTAATGCTATGAATTCAGCCAATCTTGAATCCAGAAATAAACTAGGCACAGGAGACCTGGATCTGAACTTACTACCTCTTAATAGGTTTGCTGAACCTCTCAGAAAGGCCTCCAAAGCCATAATGGCTACGTTGGCTAAGCCCAAACCAACCAATTACATTTTAATTTAGCATGAAGTGTGAATCCATCCAGAGAAGCAAAATAGTGGTCTACCTGTCTAGTTTACAAGTAATACAATGTGACTTTTTTTGCCCTGGGGTTATATGTACTTTGGTTTAATGCAGTGGTGGGTTTCAAAAATTGTTCGAACTTACTCTGTGGGTGTGGCCTCCTTTGTGGGAGTGGCTTGCCGCCCATGTGACAGAATGGGAGTGGCTTGCTGCCCATGTGACCGGAGATGAAGATGCCGATGACACTTGTCAGAACCACCTTAAATTACCTCACACACAGCACTGGCATGCATAAGAATAGGATGTAAACTTGTTTTTTAAAAGGCATCTTTGGTTTGCGTTAAAACAACTTCAACACACGCAATGTTCTGATTGCACCACAAACGCAGGAGTCATCCTTACCTTTCACAGAGGCACTGAGTTTTATAAATATGAGCATGATAGTGTAGAATAATCATATCCAAGGACCAGTTGTGGGTTTCAAAAATTTTTGGAATCTCTTCTGTAGGTGTGGCCTGCTTTCCGGGTCCACTGGTGGAACCTCTTCTAACCGGTTCGGTAGATTTGACGAACCGGTTCTACCGAATAGGTGAGAACCGGTAGGAACCCACCTCTGGTTTAATGTTATTTTCAATGTTATGCTGCCTAGCTTAACCAGACTTTTAAAATCCCAGTTTATATGAAGCCAGACAGTTGTCTACAAATGTTGATGTATTACTTCCCAGTAAGAAAAAAACATGAGATGGAGAGAGCAGGTGTAGCTTTGTGATTGGAAGCACTAGCTTTTGGTCATTGTTAAAGGTATTATCAAGGGCTCCTAATTACAGTAATTTGTGAGAGGATGCTAAAGCAATAGATCATCCAGCTGTTCAAGAGAAGGTAAAAGAGCTTCTGGGGAATGTATGAGATCGAAGTGTGGCAGCATTGGATATTTGCCTGGCCATATTTAGTCCTTGTCTTTCTGCCTCAACAAATGCATAATGGTCTATGTCCATTATTCATCACTATCCTAAATGATTTAGTGCGAATTTAACAGAAAACAAAAAAGCCTTTCTTTTTAAATGTGTAACAGTAGATATCAACACATAAAGGTGCTACTTGCAAACACTCCTGCTTCTATTTATCTGAAATATAGTTCTTTCCACTTCTCTTATTGTTTCTGCAGCTCTCACTTAAGTCTTTGAATTGAGATTGTGGGGTGGGGGAGGGAGGAGAGATCTAATGACAACAAAGACAGATCCCTGAATTTCTAAGCTTAGATCTTAGCATTCAGATCCTAACCTGAATCAGGAAACTTGCAAATTGATCAGATCTGAAGTAAGCCTATTTCGGAAGCCTTAAATTGAAAATCAAGCAAAACGTTCTTTTGGTAGACATCAAATAGAGTCAACTGCATTGCTATATACCAGTGGTGGGTTTCAAAAATTGTTCGAACCTACTCTGTGGGTGTGGTCTCCTTTGTGGGAGTGGCTTGCCACCCATGTGACTGGCTATGAAACTATGAATTAGTCCTTAGGTCGGTCCAAGTAGCTATTCAGAAACTCTGGCATTGAAGCATGCAAGTCTTAAAGCTGTCAAGTTACAAGATCCTTTTGCACTCCTAACCCTTTAGAAAAAAAAACTAGGGCTCTTCAAACCTGATAGCTTTAAGACTTGTGGACTTCAACTCCCAGAATTCCTCCTCCAGTCACGTTGGCTCAGGAACTCTGGCATTGAAGCATGCAAGTCTTAAAGCTGTCACGTTACAAGATCCTTGCACCCCTAACCCTTTAGCAGTGGTAGGTTTCAAAAATTTTTGGAACCTCTTCTGTAGGTGTGGCCTGCTTTTCGGGTCCACTGGTGTAACCTCTTCAAACTGGTCCGGTAGATTTGACGAACTGGTTCTACCGAATAGGTGCGAACTGGTAGGAACACACCTCTGCTATATATTGAATGGTCTGTGCCAGATGTGGTATTTTGCCAGTTTGCCCCGGTTCTGCCCGCCTGCCAGATATAATCACGGATGCTCTGCACATGCACAGAAGCGCTGCGCACAATTCCAGTTCCAAACCAGTAGTGAACGTAAGATAATTTCATGGTCTGTGTATATGTTTTCCCCTCCCCTCCCAAAAGTAAGATGGGGATTAGTTATTGATGCTACCATTATACAATCTAACGTTATGACCATCACTCAGGCCAATATATAGCTGTTCAACTGCTATTCCAAGCGTATAGTTTTGGATCATATATAGACTATACCAAATGTTATGAGCATAATTTAGCCCTTCACTAATATACTACCAATATTAATATATTTTATTTGAATCTTAAAATACTTTTCATCATTCATAAACCTGTTGCCTTGAAAATTAAGTATACATTTATTAATCCAAGGCATCTGTTCAGAAAAAAAGAAGTCTATTTAAATTCTAACTTGATTAGAAGCAAAAGGGATTCAGAAAAATGATATTGTATATCACGTGAAAGTAAATCAAATTTGTAAAAATTGCAATGCATCGAGGGTTTATTAGGGCTAGGGTTTATTAGATTTTTTTTTTCACTTACAACATAAAATTGGAACCAAATTTATTTTCTTTTCCTTTTTTTTATTTTTGCCAATATGGCAAAGGATATGCTTGATTGGACACACTCCTATCATTAGAAACACAAATATTCACATGCCTAATTCTTGGATTCACTAGGCGTTGGGGGAGGAGAGGACAAAAATAACTTAATATCTTCTCTTACATCAGGGTTAGGAATTTAAAATTCTGGCTCTCATAGTAGCTGCACCACATCACAGAAAATCGAATGCTATGTGCATGTCTATTTGTATGTATATTACAGCTTTTTAAATGCAATAGCAATTACATTTGTGGAGTTGAAAAGTGCTACAGCAAGCGCAAAATAGTCCTTTTTGCTGTGACAGGTGGAATTTGCTTTTGTAAAGGCCTACAGAAAATCTAAATAAAGCCACACTACGAACAGTTAATAGCGACCTTGATTTTCCACTCTTATTGTACAGTTTTCATAACAAGCCTCTAAAACAGGAGTGTCAAACACAGTGGTGGGTTTCAAACATTGTTCGAACCTACTCTGTGGGTGTGGCTTCCTTTGAGGGAGTGGCTTGCCGACCATGTGACCAGATGGGAGTGGCTTGCCGCCCATGTGACCGGATATGAAGATGCCGACGACACTTGTCAGAACCACCTTAAATTACCTCACACACAGCACTGGCATGCATGAGAATATGATGTAAACTTGTTTTTTAAAAGGCATCTTTGGTTTGCGTTAAAACAACCTCAACACACACAATGTTCTGATTGCACCACAAACGCAATAGTCATCCTTACCTTTCACAGAGGCACTGAGTTTTATAAATATGAGCATGATAGTGTAGAATAATCATATCCAAGGACCAGTGGTGGGTTTCAAAAAATTTTGGAACCTCTTCTGTAGGTGTGGCCTGCTTTCCGGGTCCACTGGTGGAACCTCTTCTAACCGGTTCGGTAGATTTGACGAACCGGTTCTACTGAATAGGTGCGAACTGGTAGGCACCCACCTCTGGTCAAACACACGGCCCACTGCCTGAATCTGGCCCACGATAGGCCCAGTGTGGTCCTGTGAGGCTGTTCTGGAGATGGTGAGGAACCGGCATATGCCACCATGGCCCTGGCCGACCCTGGTCCCTCAATGGCAAACAAAATCCTGATATGGCCTGCAATGGGATCAGGTTTGACACCTCTGCTCTTAGAGGTCCATCTTCTTTTAGAAATTCTCTCTAAAATCTCCCTGTTAAAAGTTTCAGATGCTGTAGAATCGGCCAATATTTTGGCTGATGTGTTTTTCTGTATAACTGCCTCTTGTTGTTATTTTGAAACCAATTTAACTCTGTTAGTACCACTTGCTGACTCAGTCAATCCCCTGACATTTCAAATAACACTGTACTGTGCCCAATTAAAGGAACCCTGTTGATTTCACAGCATTAAAAATATCTAGCTTGGTAAAAGGAGAAAGGATGAGATATGCACTTTCTGGATTTCTTCTACTGGAGGCATATTCTTGTTCTAGCTACTTCTCATTTAGTGCTGTAGATAAAATGAAAGCATTAATTCCTTGTGTAGGCAGTGATTTTCCTTCCTGTAAAATGGCTTAATTTTGAAAAAAAGAGGACAGCTGTACAAACAGCAGTCCTAAATAATGTGCCAGCCAAATGTTTACATGATATCACTTGATACTTGAAGGTTCCTAGTTCAAGGAAAACAAAATGTAGATCTCAATTTTTTTTTCAATACACGAATAATATCTGTACCTATATATCAGGTAGCTGAACAGAGAAAAAAAATGTGTTTTTAGGTGATTGTTGGGCCCTGATGGTGTTTTGTAACCCTAGGAAGAGCTTACATGTTGTCACTATGGAGCAATTGGTGCTTTCATATGGGTGGGATTGTACCTTCCCACATTTGCAGTAGATGTTGCCCTAGGTTGTGTTGTCTTGAATTGTGAAGCTAACCTATTTGCTTCAAAGAACAGTATTTATAATTTGATTATCTGGTGGGACCAAGAAAAAGGGCCTTCTTTTTAGTGGCTCTTTCCCTCTGGAACATCATACCCCAGATGTTGTGGCCCAGCAGGAGCCGTTGGAGCTGCCACCAGACTCCGACAGCAAGGGGCCCTATGAGTCGGCTCTGGAGGATGTGGAGGACCCTGGACAGGGTTCCGACTCCGAGCAGGGCGCAGAGAGGCTGGTTGGCCACCAGGAGGCACCTGAGCCTTGGACCAGTGGGGAGGAGACAAGGGAGAGTGAGCCGGATGCCAGTAGTGAGTTGTTCCTGGATGCACGGCACTGAACAGCTAATAGGCATCAGGAACAGTTGCGCAGTTACAGGAGGTAATTGCACTCAGCTGGTGGTCATTAGGCTCCTCTCCAGACTATAAAAAGACTCCTTGTGCACACGCCCCTCTTTGCAGAAGTCAACGCAGGATTGAATGTCAGAGGACATTACTGTGAGCTTGGCAGGCTGGATTGCTGCCAAGCCTTATTTGTTTTTATTGCTGCTCAAGCTTGTCTGTACCGGTTTGCTGCCAAGGACCTGTCTGTCTGTTAATTAAATGCCGTAACTTATCTTTGGCTTAGTGTGTGCTTTGTTGTGGAATGAGGGGGGTCAGAACACCCAGAGATAAAATTGTAAAAAGCAATATTGTTTCCTCAAAAGTTCGGAAGACATGGTATTGTTATTGAACTCAGAGATCACAGGTTGATATGGAGTTGATCAATTGGCTTATTTGATTGCGTTTTTTCATGGCCACAGCACTAGAACGTTGCCAGATGAAAGTTGCTTCTCCCATAAACAATATGGTGAGACGTAGACAGAGATTTGGTCATTGATTGGGTCAACAAAGACTGCACTAAGTGTTGGGAAAAAAGTTTCAGAACTAGAGGTTTGGGGTTTGCTGGATAAGTCTTATGTCTATCCATTTACAAAGAAAGAAACCTATATACTATAGTTTTGGAAATGTTTTTTTTTTAATACACAGCAAAAGGCTTCTTATGTTAATTTTAAAACAAAAAAAATATTAAGTATTCAGGTGAATTTGAATTAAAGAAAGACCTTGACGTTAAAGGATCCTCTCCCATGGGAAAAATCTGTTTGATTACATTATGAGCCGATAACAAGATTGTGAGTTCTGGTCACTAAAGGCCAAATTGCCATTTTAAAAGAAATTTTGACACACGGACTGGTATAAAAAGAACTTTTTATAGCTGTTTACACAAAAGCAAAATGTATTATTGGAAAAAGCTCCACTGAATAGAAACAAAATGGACATTAAACGTGGATTTAAAAACTACCTCTTATAAGCAAGATATGAAAATGGATTTGCAAGTGGAATTGGATTATAATTTACAAACTAAAAAGATATACAAGTAATAATAAACCCCATAAATGGACTTTTTAATACTGTGTTTCCCCAAAAATAAGACAGGGTCTTATTTTCTTTTGCGCCTCGAAATAAGCACTTGGCCTTATTTTTGGGGAGGTCTTATTATTTTTGAGGTGCATGAGGCGGTGAACATGGTCACCTCATGGCTGCTGCTGTGTTGCAATATTTTCAGGGAGGGCTTATTTTAGTGCATGCGCATAAAAGCACGATTGGGCTTATTATTCGGAGAGGTCTTATTTTGGGGGAAACAGGGTATTTAACTATAAGGGAGTTACTGGAAGTATCCCATTTGAACTGCAAAAGGACTTTTATGCAGATTACAAGGTTTTTGTGGGAAAAGATAAAAAGACAATCAGAAAGCAGGTGTTGGAATTTTATTTATGGGACCTAAAGTTTTCTGGCAGAAGATAAACATTTGACTATGGTTAGAATAATGGTTTGTTATCTTTGGTGATGCCTAATAGTTTCTTTAAAAAAAAAACTGGAATTGGAGGAAAGATATTTTAGAAACTTAATTGGTTGTAATGGATTAATAATTAAGGTTATTTTTCATAGTGTTTACTTGTTAATTGAAATGGGATTTTGATTATTTGAAGAAAGGGATTAGTGGAAATTTGCTTAAATGGAAATGGAAATATAAGTATGTGTTATTTCTGTTAACTCTTCCTGGACATATGCTGATTAAGGAGAGTTGAAGATTTAAATATGAGTTTATAGGAAATGGGGTGAGGCTTAAAACGAAGAAGAGGCAGTGATAAGAGGTTAATCTCCCCCCTCTTTTTATATATTTCTGTAATAGGTATATTTTTAATATAATCCTTTATAAAATTGTTGAAAAAATGGACATACTAAATGCTAAATACTATATACTAAATTTGAAAAATGACATCATGATAGATCATGATAGATGTAACCAAAGAACTATTGCAATAGAATATAGCTTTGTGATGGTGTGGGATTTGTTGAATGTAATTGTGAAGACTGCATCATTGTTCACGTGTAGAAAGACAAAGATTGAAGGAATTAATGCAAAAACCACAAGGAGATTGTTTTATTAAATGTAATGTCAATGATGTTTGACAGAATTTTGAGGAAACAGTCAGCAAAATCTGGGAAATGTTATCTGACTTTAAGCCGGGCATGGATCACGCAGGCCAAATTTTGTATTTCATCAAACTATTCAGAAATGTATTAAAGTAGAAAGTATTTTCCATGTTTGTTGATTTAGAGAAAGGTATTAAAATTAATAGGCTTGAATAATGGAATGTTTTTCACTGAAAGCAGTAAGAGTGGTATATGATAGAAAGAAAATCGAAAACTTTATTCAACATTGAACAAAGATTACATGGAAGTGTGATATCTACATGGTTGCTTAATGTATTTATAAAAAAGAAATCTTTAAGGGATGTGTTGTTAGATGATCCTAACAAGTATGTACATTAGTTTTCAGATTTGAATTGTGAGCCGCCCTGAGTCCCCTTCGGGGAAAAGGGCGGCATATAAATGAAATAAAATCCAAATCCAAATCCAGATGATGTCATGTTGCTGAGAAATGATTTGGAGCACATATCAAATACTGCAATGACTATAGATCTGAAAATTAATTTTCAAAGATAATTATGTCTGATACGGAAAGCGGAGTAGACTATTACAAGTAATACAGAAATGATAGAAAAGTGGAGCACATTGATGTAGTTGTGTATTTTGGTAGAAAGTTTCCTAAACATAGAGCGAAAATGGATAGTGATTTTTAAGATGTACAATGGCTGCTAACATGGATAGCATGTAGTTTGTTGCCCTGTCTTCAGTGGTGGGATTCAAATAATTTAACAACCGGTTTTCTGCCCTAATGACCAGCTGGGTAGGCGTGGCTTAGTGGTCATGTGACTTGTGAGCGTGGCCAACTCAACATCACTCATGTTGATGGGCGCTTCACCTTAGCTGTTAAAATGTAGTAAGACTAGAAACAACCCCAGAATGTTTCCTTCCTGCCTTCCTTACAGGATTAGCCTTGTAAAGTGGGGAAAAAAACCAAAATGAGATTTCTTCCAACAACCAGTTCTCCGAACTGCTTAGAAAGTTACCAAACGGTTCTTCCAAATAGGTGCGAACTGGCTGAATCCCAACACTGTCTGTCTTGATTCTCTTTGGTATTCTTTTGTTCAAAAGAAATTTGAATTAACAGTAAATTTTGGGTTTTAAGGAGAAAAACAAACAGGCATTTTTATTCTGAAATGGATAAGGAGGAAGAAGTGTGGTATTTTAGGTGCTCCCATATTCTAATCCATTTTATCCATGGTTATGCTGGGTCAGCCATTGCTTCTTAACAAAATCAATTGTACAGGATTGTTGTTGAGCTAAAATTGACCAAGGGGAAGCCAGAAAAGGAGACATGATTATGATTTTGATCTTATCTGAAAAAGAAAGGATGTGAATAATAGTGGTAATTGTTGTGACTCAGCAGAAACCTGTGAGTTGTTTCGGGATGCAGGATAATGAGCAGCTGTTGCTCGTTAGGGTCTTCTCCTGCGGATAAAAGACTGATGGTGCCACGCCTTAGTTGCAGAAGTCAATGTTCCTTCCTTCCTTCATTCATTCCATTCCTGTTCTAATCTAGGTTCCCAGTTCATGTTCATGATTCAGAGAAACCACTTGGATAAGTGATTTGCTTTATATAAACCTGGTTTGCTGTAAGAGTTTGTTTTTGCATTTGCTGTTTAACGTTTTGCCAGAGAATTTATCTATGTTTATTTTGGGCCTGCAGCCAGCAAAAGCCGGGACTGATAAAGACATTCCTTTGCAAGCTGTGTGTGGCTGTCGTTTCTGAATGAGCAAAGTGGGGGTCAGAACAGGTAATGATAACTAGCAATCACTCATGGAAATACTTACTATATATTCTTACTTTCTATTCACTTGAAAGCATTACAGTTAACTTTATTTGTTACTTTTGAAATGATTACGTTCTAAATGGCTGTAACTATGAAACTTCAAGCTCCAGCATTTTTTCTTGGAAGTCAACTTTACTAGCTGTAATAGCATTTGATTTCTTGGATAGAGGAATGAACTTTTACTCTGTATTGTATGCTAAAGCAATAATTGCAAATCAGAGGTGAGTTCCTACCAGTTCGCACCTATTCGGTAGAACCGGTTCGTCAAATCTACCGAACCAGTTAGAAGAGGTTCTACCAGTGGACCCAGAAAGCAGGCCACACCTACAGAAGAGGTTCCAAATTTTTTTGAAACCCACCACTGGTGGGTGTGTAATGTCCCACAGTTATCTACGCATTAATCATGATCTAGTAATATTTCCTTATACATTTTAGGGACCTTTCCTTACATAATTGGTGTTTTCTTTCATACTTTTGGATTTCTAATTTCTGTTTCAGTTAGTTGGCAATTGCTAAAACCAATCCCACGTGAAAATGTATTCAAAGCCTTCTTGATTTTAATTGTCAATTTCTTTATTCCTGCACATTGTAATATTTATTCATTTACATATCTCTGTTTTTCCACTGTTGTGCAAACACAATTCCAGCAGCTGCTAACATGTGTAAAATTAAATATATGTTATACTCCCTTTCAAATAGCCAACAAAATATTTCTGGTTTTAATTCCATATCTTGCTTTAAGATTGCTTCTAACCACTAACTTCTGAATAGCTACTTGGACCGACCTAAGTACTAATTCATAATTTCATATCCGGTCACACGGGTGGCAAGCCACTCCCATCCGGTCACATAGGCAGCAAGCCACTCCCATCCATTCACATGGGTGGCAAGCCACTCCCACAAAGGAGGCCACACCCACAGAGTAGGTTCCAACAATTTTTGAAACCCACCACTGTTGCAAATACTGGGAAACAGCCTGTCTTTATAATTATAGACAACATGTCCCATGAGAGACAAAAAGTTGAGTAGGAAACACCACCCATTTTAGAGAGTAATACTGTTCTTGGTTTGCAGGGACTGAATTACTTCCATGGAAATAGAGATGTCAGGCCATAATCTTTAAGGCAGGTTTTCAGAAAATTCTCCAGAACTATTTTATTTCTAAAAGGTCATCTGCTAAATGGTAGCCAGTAGTAATTAAGTGTCAGTCATCTACCTGGAAATAGGAATGACCTACAGCATTATTACAGGTAGATGGGAATGTAGAATTCTTTTAATGGAATACCCAGAAGAGTTTTTTATCATAAATCCAAAGTATCTCAAGATGAATTTCCCTGTGAGAATGCCCTTTTGTAAAGTTGCATTCCACACGCACCATCCTGCATTTAATATTGTAATTGCTACACATTTCGTTTGCAGCATTCAGTCAATTTCTTTCCTGGATCCGCATATCGTTGGAAGAGAAGAGAAGCAATTCATTAGCGTAACAACAGATTTTGGGTTTTGCCATATGATTTTGAGAAGAAAAAAGACTCTTGTAGGAAGCCCAAAATGAGTTGGCAGCTACTAGTTTCAAACCAGATATTCAGTGATGGAGTAGCTTCTGGAATATTTTTTTTTCATTTCATAAGACTACATTCTGAGTTGTGTGAATGGAAATTTCTTCACATGCTGCAATTTTCTTTCTCCTTTCTCCTTTGTGCAGCTTCCAAATACATCCCCAAACCCCAATATTGTAGATTGAGGGACCCTCAAAATGTCATGGACCATAGCACAAATATTAGAGACAGGATGATAAATAATAGAAGAAGAACTGACTAAAATACAAAATTTGGAACCAGAACCAAAATTTGTATAAATGAAGAATAGAGGAATGCATTTATTTTGGATATTTTTAATTTGTAAGACAGTTCCTTCCTGTATCTGAATTGTGTGCAGTTGAAAATAGCACATTACTGCATCCCGCACCAGTATTTATTATTTATTATTTATTATTTAGTGTTGAAGGCATTACTATCAAATCAGCTAACAATAAGAACCAAAATTTGTATAAATGAAGAATAGAGGAATGCATTTATTTTGGATATTTTTAATTTATAAGACAGTTCCTTCCTGTATCTGAATTGTGTGCAGTTGAAAATAGCACATTACTGCATTACTGCATCCCGCACCAGTATTTATAAATTTATTATTTAGTGTTGAAGGCATTACTATCAAATCAGCTAACAATAAAATAAATAGTTTAATTTAAGAGCTAAGACTCAAAACTATTATTAAAAATAAAATATCAAAAGTGATCCATTGAATATACAGAATATTTTATAGACTTCTGCAGGACTAAATTTTTGAATACATTTATCCCAAGAGACATATTTTTATATGTCTTTGATTTTTTTTAAAATCCGTGAACTTTTACATCAACATTTGTGGAAGTGTGAATACCAAAGAATAACTGTTTCATCAACTTTGAAAAGTGAAAATTTGGCAGGCTTGTATAAAAATGGGCGCCTAATGAAATTCTTAAGCATCTCTAGTGAAAATGTGCATATTCAATCCCATCTGCTTATAACTGGCACTTCACTCTCATAATAAAAGACTATCATCTTTATTCACTGAGCAAAAAAAAAAAAACCAAACCACACCTCTCATTTTTTTTTCATTTTATTGAGATTTATAGGCCGCCCTTTTCCCTGAGGGGACTCAGGGCGGCTTACAATCAAAGGGAAGGGGGTGCACTATCAAAGACAAACAATATGTGAACAAAAGAAAGAAAATAATAAAAACACAACTTGCATTCAACAGTCAACACTCGGGCGGGTAAATTGGGAACCTATCCCCAGACCTGATGGGAGAGCCAGGTCTTGAGGGCTGTGCGGAAGGTCTGGATGGTGGTGAGGGTGCGGATCTCGACGGGGAGATCGTTCCACAGGGTCGGAGCTGCAACAGAAAAGGCTCTCCTCCGTGTAGTCGCCAGTCGACATTGACTGGCGGATGGAGTGCGGGGGAGGCCCAGTCTGTGCGATCTAATCGGTCGAAGGGAGGTGATCGGCAGAAGGCGGTCTCTCAAGTACACCTCTCCATTCTTCTTTCTTCCTCTTTCCAATCTAGACTAATCCTGACCCAGGGAAGGCAGGAGTTCACAACATAGGAAACAAACAGAGTAGATTTATGTGTGATCTTGGCTAGGAGCATAGACAATGAGGAAGCATCACCCTAATCTAACTCAAACTATACCTTCTACAAATGCAACTGGAAGAGCAAATGAAGGAAACTGGAGAGAGAGTTTCTATTCCACAATGCATCATGAAGATAAAAAGTTCGTGGACGGGACAGTTGAAATTACTTAAGAAGAGGCAAGGAAATAAAGAGAATATCATAGAATTAAAAAACTGTCTTTGGCAGAGGAAAACAGGTGGAAGAAAGGCAACCAGGCACATTTCATTGCCAGTGAAATTCAGGAACTAGTTCCAGGCTGACCTGTTAGATCATTATCAACAGCCACCTGAGCAAATGATATCACATAGAAGATACAATATAGAAGATACATTGGCCTCCATGGATTGAGTCTCCCTTAGAAGAAAAGACATGTTATGGTGTGATTCCTTCTTCAAAACAAACCCACACCGCTCAATATAATATTTGAGGAGGTGTATGATTTTCTAGGTGCTTCCATTAAGGACATTCAATATTATATTATATAATATTATCCAAACCCATAGCAACCATTCTTTCTTCTTGATTCATGGTGGAATGAATGACATCCAGGAGGGATCTTTAAAGAATGATCAGAGACTACGAGGCCTTGAAAAGTAAAGTAAAGGAATGGTAGCACGTGTAGTTTTTAATTTTTTTTTTTTTTTTGCAATTGAGCATTTTGGTG
>NW_028261388.1:79023920-79081420 GCF_051295495.1 Thamnophis sirtalis
CTAAGTATAAATAAATAGAGAATTGTATATAAAAATCGATAATGAATAAGGAGATCATGAATGGAAGATAGAAATGTGTTGTGACTCAGCAGATGTCTGCTGTGCGTTTTTTCGGGATACAAGATTCAGTATGCAGCTGGGGCTTGTGGGAGGAAAGTTTGGAGATAAAAGGATGGATGCTGCCACGCCCTAGTTGCTGGAGTCAACGTTCCTTCGTGTGTTCCTTGTTTGGTACAACATTGCTTGATTATTAATCGTGATTTATGCTTGTTACACTTGGATAAGTGCTTTGGTGTTTCATGTAAACCTGATCCATGGAGACTGTGGAAGAAGTGCAGTGCTTCTAAGAGTTTTTGTTTTGCATTCTTGTCGGAGACTTGTATTTATGTTATTTTTGGGCTCGAAGCCAATTTGAACTGAGAACTGATAAAGAAAGACTTCCTTTTAAGTTGCCTAACTGCGTTTATTAACGAGACGTGAAGGGGGGGGGGACAGAACAGAAATGTATAGAAGGGAAAACACTAACTGTTAAGAAACTGATACAGAACTGCTGTATGATATATGATGGGACTTTTTGTTCCTATGTTGTGCTAAGTCAACGCTTCAGGGTATTGATGACCACCTTTAAAGCACTCCATGGTAGTGGATCTGGGTACTTGAGAGACCGCCTTCTGCCGATTACCTCCCTTCGACCGATTAGATCGCACAGACTGGGCCTCCTCCGGATCCCATCTGCCAGTCAATGTCGACTGGCGACTACACGGAGGAGAGCCTTTTCTGTTGCAGCTCCGACCCTGTGGAACGATCTCCCCGTTGAGATTCGTACCCTCACCACCATCCAGACCTTCCGCACGGCCCTTAAGACCTGGCTCTCCCAGCAGGCCTGGGGATAGGTTCTTAATTTACCCGCCCGAGTGTTGATTGTTGAATGCAAGTTGTGTTTTATTATTTTATTTTGTTCACTCACTGTTTGTCTTTTGGTATTGCACCCCTTTCCCTGTGATTGTAAGCCGCCCTGAGTCCCCTCAGGGAGAAGGGCGGCCTATAAATCTTAATAAAATGTCTAAAAAAAATGTCTAAAAATGTCTAAGTCATGTGTTTCTTTTTGTTGATGTGTTTATGTGTTTCAAATAATTTTTTTTTAAAAATATAAAAAAAATAAAACTGATTACAGGGAAAAGTAATGGGTCAATTGTTCCACTGATAGGTAGACTCTTTTTAAAATAGTTTTTCATATAGAGAAGATGACGAGGAAATGCTGTCATGGAATATTGAGTGGTTTTTGAAAATTCACACAGGACGTGGCTTTTCTGGAATGAGAAAAGCTATGTGCATTCATGTATGCCAATTTCTTATTTTGTTAACAGACAGCTCGTGGTGATCAGGTCCCTCTTTCTCACCAATCAATGACTGTAATTCTGATTGATTTGATTATGTACTTGTGAAAGAGACAAACCAATATTTAATTTTATATATGAGGTACACTCTCTGATAGGCCATTATGGAAATTAAGAGTAATGTTTTAAAAATTGATTTTACTTCATTAAATCTACCACTTCAGTAATCATATTTCACTGAGATTTCTACTTGAAATGGGAAAGGAACGAAAAGGAGAAGGTCTGAATGGGAGGAGAATTAATTCTATTTCAATTAATTAATCTATTAATCTTACTGCGGGAGGTTTAAAGGGAGACGGTCTTAAATATTCATATTCTGTGTGTTGATTTTTAGTTTTAAAATGTTTTTGCAGCGGTTCATTGCTTCAGTGAAACTCCTGATGTTCTATTCAAAGGCATAGGGAGTCCTCTGTCCAGTGGAAATTGCACCATAGCTTGACATAAATTACATTATAATACATTAAGTGGAAAAATGTTATAGAAAATAGAAATAGATATTTTTGTTGTATGGTGTTCCACCTTATTAGTATGTAACAAATGCACTTACAGAGTTACAGTCATTCTCGCTCAATCGTTATTTGACTTATAATAAAGACAATTTCTTTATAACATAGAAAGCATTCATATATTTAACTTTGTGACACTTTTCTCCCGAAATCTAATAAATTAAAACAAAATATAGCATATTAAATGCAAAACAGTTAATTATGTCTGTGTGACTATATTTTTCTCAGGAAAGACTTCAAAATGTGAATTCCTCCTCTCATTTTAAGCTGGGTCAAGTTTTCTTTATATAAACCTGCCCAGAGGTGGGTTCCTACCAGTTCGCACCTATTCGGTAGAACCGGTTCGTCAAATCTACTGAAGCGGTTAGAAGAGGTTCCACCAGTGGACCCGGAAAGCAGGCCACACCTACAGAAGAGGTTCCAAAAAATTTTGAAACCCACCACTGGCAAGGATCTTGTAACTTGACAGCTTTAAGACTTGCATGCTTCAATGCCAGAGTTTCTGAATAGCTACTTGGACCGACCTAAGTACTAATTCATAATTTCATATCCGGTTACATGGGCGGCAAGCCACTCCCATCCGGTCACATGGGTGGCAAGCCACTCCCACAAAGGAGGCCACACCCACAGATTTTTGAAACCCACCACTGAACCTGCCTGACACTAAATTTAAATACTGAACCATACCTTTGGTGGCTTCTGCTGCAGCTATGAGAGATGAAGTAATTCCATCTCCCCCAAAATGACTTTGATGGGAACTTCCAAATTCAAATAAATTTGATATTGATCTGGGGCAGAGACCTGGCTGGGGGATTCTGGGAGAATGCACGTCCCTGCCTTTTCACACAGCATTTTATGCAAATACTGGAAGATTTCCTCATCTCTTCTATTACTGTACATATCAGGACTAAGAGTCCTTCAAAAATTAAAAAGGGGCTTATAATTTAGTTTTAAAAACATAAAAAGAAGGAAACAGGAGATTGTGGAACAGAGTATCCAGTGTGAGTTAAACAGAAAGAGAGGAAGGAAGGAAGGAAGAAAGAAAGATCTGTAAGTATGTGTCTGTGGGCAAACTGACAATACACTCCCATAAAAGACCCAATCCCGTGCTCCATGAATTGAGTGTCAATTTGATTTCACCGTTAGTAGATCAGATTCATGTGTAGGTTGCTTGTAATATATTTTTGGTGCTTTGATCTCAGCTCCTATTCCTGGTTACTTGAGCCTGACATTACCTTGGTTTTTGAATGTTAATTTTCCAATTCATATTTTTCATTGCATCATATATTATTCAATGAAAATAATTCAGATATTATTTGATTATTCATCACGTTTCTGAACTTCCCATTTCTCTCAGAGAAAGGCTCTTAGTTCACAACAAGATGCTATCTACATAAAATAGTATTCTCACATTCACTTCCACAACAAAAACACATCTAACGTCCCTACAAACATTCCTTATACCTTTCTTTTAGAAATGTTAAATAACCAAGGAGTTATCATGCACCCTTCCTTCATTTACTGCTTGGTGTTAAACTGTTTGCTAACAATTCTATTTACTTTCATGCATGGTTTACTTCTAACATATTTTTAGCAAATGTAGCTGTCAACTTACAGCTTTAATATTGTGCAAACTATTGCATAATTCAAGTCTTTTATATCATGTACTTTCTCCAAGCCAAAATAATATGGAGTATTTTGTTTTCTTTATTAATATATTTTTCAGTGAACTGCTTCAGAGCAAAACTTCCCAATCCTGGCATAAAGTTACGTATACTTCCCAAATTTTGGTAACTATCATCTTTTATACCATTATACTTTTTTAAACAGCATTCAGCCCAGGGGTGGGTTCCTGCCAGTTTTAACCTCTTCTATAGAAGAGGTTCCACAAATCCACAGTGCCATTTAGAACCGGTTCCAGCTCCCTCCCACCGCCCGTCCACACATCATCAAGATGAAGAGCGAGAAGATGAATTCTGGGAATTGAAGTCCACAAGTCTTAAAGCTGTCAAGTTTGAACACCCCTGGGTTTTTTTCCCCCTAAAGGGTTAGGGGTGCAAGGGTCTTGTAACTTGACAACTTTAAGACTTGTGTGCTTCAAATGCCAGAGTTTCTGAGTGAACATTTGGTTGCTAAGCAAGAGTGTTGTTAAGTGAGTTTCACCGCATTTTACAAGTTGGTCACGGCCACCCAGTCACATGGCTGGCAAGCCACTCCCACTCAGTCACATGGCTGGCAAGCCACTCCTACCCAGTCACAAATGCCCACAAGCCACTCCCACCCGGTCACATGGCCGGCACGCCATTGCCACAAAGCAGGCCACACCTACAGAAGAGGTTCTAATTTTTTTTGAAACCCACCACTGATTCAGCCAAACCTCTTTTCAATTAATCCCCTTGATTTTTTTCCCTCCCAATAAATTCATTCCCTTTATCTAGAAGAAAATTAACAGCATTATTCCAATTGTTGCATCCTATTATCATTCAGTAAACCTTCCTAGGATAATCAGCAAGATCTATACTAGACATCTCCAGTGAAAATTTTTATACTAGCTGGAAGAACCTCCTAACTGAGGAAGAGTGAGGATTTAGAGCATATTCCTAGGATCAGAGACTGACACGTACCTATCTTATTAAAAAAAATACTCAGCTATCTGAATCAATTGGTTTTTCCCTGTTTGTAGATCTTAAGCAGCCCTTTGATTCTTAAATACCTAAATGCTTTGGATCAAAGTTAAAGTATCTAAAATTGGTGAACTGTTGCTTAACTACACGCATAGGCACTCCATAAGAATACCAGCTTGAGGATAAGACGAACCACAGCAGGTCACCTTTCAAAAATAATGATAACCATGTGGTAACTGACCCAGTTTTACAACATTTTTGTAGTAGTCATAGAAGCAAATCTATTTTACCCAATTATTATTATTTATTACATTTATATGCTGACCTTCTTGCCGACTCCTCCACTAATACCTGTTGGCCTCAGCAAAACTACGAGAGCTGTGACCCATTTCTGAACACCGACCACAAATTAATTAAAAGAAAATAAAGGATATGCTTTTAAAATTGATTTGAGAGTCTCAAGAGGATAAAATATAGGTTACCTCTTTTAAGTATGCTGCTCAAGTAGCAGCAACTTTCTTTTATCTTCTCTATAAGTGCCCAGTACACATCAACTGCACTGAAATTGTTTGAAGCCGAGATGTTCAGTCAGTTTGGATCTTTATTAAATCAAGGGATCAATTATGATAATTTAAAGAATCTCTACCAGATTCTTAAATTATTCCAAGGGGTCAATTGTGTGTTTAATATTGTCCTATATCTGGAGATAGATCTCATAAAAATTGAAATGGACATATGATGATTCTATGTATTTCAAGTACTGGCTAAAACTCTTTTTAAATATTGAAGGTTCAGCATTACTTATTTTGACAGATAAAGGTATGCAATTAAAAACGAAAACAAAGGTATATATTTTTTAAAAAAATTGGATTAAGAAAAGACCTCATCTCTCCCATGCACTTCATGTTCCCCTTCTTCCCATCTTTTAACTGTATTTATTGTTGCTATTTTTGTTTTATCAGTTTAATGCCTACTGGTTTTAATGTTTCTAAGCTATCCAGAATCACCTTGGGATGGGCGAGATGAGTAGCCCATAAGTAAATACACAAGCAAACAAACAATTCAACAAATGAATTAATTAATAAATATTGTCACTATTCAACACATTATCATTATTCCTATACAAATATATTAAAATGTATTCATTTTAAATACATTTTATTATTTTTATTTCCAGCCAAATACTCCTGCTGAAGGGAGCATTTAGCCTACTTCCTTCACTTTTACAAATCTTTTGTTGCATTATGTTTTCCATCAAAATTAGTCTGCAATTTTCTGCTTCTTTTAACCTTAGTTGAACTTCATCGCCTGAAATATATATATTGCAACTGTCTTTTTCTCTCTATTTTTATTACACAATATCTTTTGCTTGTCCTCATGTTTGGCAACAATCATTCTTTTATATGCCTTTCCCAGCTTATTTCACTTTATCATTCCACCAAAATGCCTTTTTGTTAGCACAAGTCCACACTCTTTGGCACTCGGTAACATGATTCTTTTCACACTGTTCCAAGCAGCTTTCACATTCTCTTTTCTTACAACCTCTTTCCATTCATTGGCTTGGGAAATTAATCTAATTACTTTTCCATACAGGATTCCTGCTTTCTCTTCTACATTCATTCTATCTTCACTCTATTTTCTATCTCCTTTTCTTCCATGTCTGTTTTTCCCCATTCTTTTTTTCCTCCCATGTAGGGTACTTACCAATCTGCGATGGGCGAGCCAAAGCTTTATTTTGCTACCATGTGAAATTAGGGATATTATTCAATCGTTTGCACATTCTGTTAAGTCTCCTTTTTTTGGTATTGGAATGTAGATTAATCTCTTCCAATCCTCTAGCCATTGTGTTATGCTTCAGATTTGCTGGTATAAGCAGAGTAGAACCTTAACTGATTTTTCTAATGTTGCCTGCCATATTTATTCATTCACTGGGGGGATCACATATAACTTTCAGCAACCTGCCCATTCATACTTCCATATGACTTCACAAACTTAGATGATAGTAATTCATATTTCTGACACATAATTCAGCTCTTATACTTACCGCAGGGGTGGGTTTCAACCAGTAAGAACCGGTACGGCCATACCAGATGGTGAAATTTAGCATGCCTTCCCGTACCCGTTGGTCAGGAGGCCCCGTACCGGAACGCTCCCTCCCCTCATTTGCTCTTTCCCTCGCCCCGCCCATCTGCACCATGCTGCCGAAAAGTTCTCAGAAGAAGAACCAGAAGAAGAAAGAACTGGTGAGTGGCTGGGGTGGGGTGGGGAGGATGTTGGGAAAGAGGGAAGAGACAGAAGGGCTGCTGGAAGAGTGTGTGCATGTACACAGGCTGTGGGTTTTAAAAACATTAGAGTGAATCCAGGAAGAGGGAAGAGGCAGAGGGGTTTCTAATCGAAAGGGAAACTCCCTCAAAAAACTGAGACACAGAACAGAACAATGGCATCACCCTCCTCCCCCTACAGGAGGAGGCACCACAGATAAAAATCAGCAAAATTCTCCACAAACACAATATCAAGACAGCCTTCAACACTGACCAAAAAATAGCCAACATCTTAAGAAACCCCAAAGACAAAATCCAGCTAGAAAACCAAGGAGTCTACAAAATACTGTGCAAAATCTGCCCTGCAACATACATAGGACAAATGAACAGGAGAATAAATGCACGCATCGCAGAACACAATAACACAGTAAGAAAAAAAGAAAGAAAAAACTTCCTCCCTTTTCCAGCACCTTAAAGCTACGGGACATGAAATTAATTTTGAAGGAACCAGATTAATCTCCAAAACTGAACACTTCAACAAGAAAATAATTATGGAAGCTATCAAAATAGAGAAACACCCCCACAACATGAATAAACATGACGATACCTCCCGCCTACCAGACATCTGGAAACCAGCCCTAGTCAACAAATGAGCCCCACCCACCACCCAGGCCATTACAACAGAAAACAACAATGGACACACATCCAGCACCAAACAGCACCAATCTACCAATCATGATACAACCACACAACCAATCATTCCACTTACTGAAACAAAGCCAGCACTCACACACCCCCACCAAGATTAATAGAAAGATGGCAGCTCCGATCACGCTTTAAGCCCAAAACCCAGCCTGAAGAGGGTGAGTGAGACCTCGCTGAAACGTTGCCAAGACAATCTCAATCTTACATGGGAAAAGACCCGAATACAAAAAGACCATTTCTCTCTCTCTCTCTCTCTCTCTCCCTCCCTCCCTCCCTCCCTCTCTCTCTCTCTCTCACACACACACACACACACACTCTTTTAGGATTGTTGCTATCAAGTTTCAGTTTGCAACACTTTGAAAGTAAAGGAGTTTATTTCTGAGTTTGCATCCGCAGGATTATGCTGAATATTTTTCATATTGCTAAGTAAATTCCTAGAGGCCAATAATATAAATGGTTCAAAAAGATTAAAGCATTTGTTTTATCTCACAGACTCAATAGATTTTTTTCCACGTTAACAATAGATGAGCTTATTTACTGTCCAGAAACATACTTCAAACAAAGCAAGTTTCCATATTTAGGAAGCAAAAGCAATCAGCTCTGTTTACAGATTTTCTTAATGTGAGGGTGGCTAATGCATGAAGGAGCATCAAAAGGAGTCAGATATGCTATATCAGCCCCCACATCCTGATTGTTCCTTTATGCATATTCTGAGTCTACAGAAATACTATGTTTACGGTCCGTGTCCCTTTTGTGTGGAATCTTCTCCTGCAAAATAGTTTTGTTAGATTATATGTATTTAATTTGTATCTGTAAATTTGTAAATTCGATCTGTGATCATGATTACAGTGAACAAACAGAAAAGCACAATAGACCCATTCAAGCCATTGTTCACAGGTAAACATCTGAGGTGTTTTGGTAAACAGCTTTTCTCCTCTGCAGGCTGTGCTCAAGATATCACTGAAGAGCTCCCCTTTATGCATAAAATGTAACTGTCTACAGCAGGCAGCTTACATGAACTGGGATATTTCAGTGTGTTTATTTTTCTTTTGTTACGAATTGATGGATGTTTCCTCAGCTTTTTGGCAAGAGAGTTAAAAAAAAAAGCCCTATTTCTTTGTTGTGGTCTTTATGGATTGAAAAAGGGATTTAAAAAGATTCTGTCACATGTTACTTATGATTATTATTGTGATCATTTAATAATTGAGTTATTTTATACATTATGTTCTGGTGGGGTGGGGGTATCTGCGAGACCGTCTTCTGCCGCATACCTCCCAACGGCCAATAAGATCGCACAGGATGGGTCTTCTCCAGATGCCGTCAGCCAGACAATGTCGGCTGGCGGCTCCCCAGGGGAGGGCCTTCTCTTTAGCCGCTCCGACCTATGGAATGAACTACCCCCAGAGATCCGGAACCTGCCCACTCTCATGGCCTTCCGAAAGGCTATCAAAACCTGGCTATTCCAGCAGGCCTGGGGCTGTTGACCCCATGATTGAGGTCCAGCCCCGACCAGATTGGGTGCATGATGTGGTTTTTAATCTCTTTTTCCTCTGTTTTTTAATTCTTTATTTTTCAACATTTCTCTTCTGTAATCCTTCGGGATTGGGCGGCCTATAAATTTATTAAATACAAATACAAATACAATTAATCTTTAGTGCATCCCCCAGTACCACTGTTGTGTGAATTGTTTAAACAAACAAACAAATTTCAAGCAGACAGAACAAGGAAGTATAAAAACTAGATCTTTCCCCCAAAATTAACAATTCATGGTCTGTGTGTTTTGATTTTGGTTATTATATAACCCTTTTTATTCAGTGATCCCTAGTCCAAATGCAACATGAGAGTATTGTATTGGTATTGGAATAGTTCTTAATTCTCCTACTTTATGATATATACAGGAACTTGAAAAGTGGAAGCAAAAGTGGAGCATTTGATGTGTAGCAATCAAAACATTGCCACCTCTGACCGTCTTATATTGCCTAGGAAATAGAAAGAGGAATGGCAATGCAGAATCAGGGTTTGTATTCGTGCCCATGACACATAACTCCCAGCGGCCAGTAAAATCCCACAGATTGGGCCTCCTTCAGATGCCGTCAGCCAGACAGTGTCAGCTGGCGGGCCCCCGGAGGAGAGCCTTCTCTGTGGCTGCACCGACTCTTTGGAACCAGCTACCCCCGGAGATCCGGCCCATACCCACTCTCATGGCCTTCAGGAAAGCTGTAAAAACCTAGCTGTTCTGGCAGGCCTGGGGCTGTTGACCTCACTGTTGAGGTCCAGCCCCAATTAGAATGAATGTATGAGGTGTTGCTATTTAAAAACCGTTTTCTTTTGTTATGTGCTCGTTATGTGTCTTTTTTCTCTCTTTATTTTTGTAAGCCGCCCGGAGTCCTTCGGGATTGGGCGGCATATAAATGTGGTTAATTAAATTAAATTAAAGATTTGACTAAGATCCAGATAATTTGACCATGATCCAGGTAATGGCATATCAGTCCTGAGCATAGCTATTTTAGAATCTCCAACTTTACTCCTAATCCTGCTATCTCAATCTGGTTAGATCCACCTTGGAAAGTTAGGATGTTAGTGAAACATTGTTATATAGTCATAAATAACTAGAAGTGGAAGAAGAGGAGAAGTGATATTTTCAGTACAATAACTGAATCTTTTTTTTTTATTAATGAAGACATTATGTCATATAATTGCTAAGGGTACTTTTTAAAAGATCATAGCTTTCCCCATCTGCTTTTTTGGCTTGAAGAAAGGCAGAATTATATGCAGATAACAGCCCAGTCCAATATTAGCAGTAACATTGAGAGACACATAATTAATTTAATTAACTGTTTTAATGAAGTGAAAAGTGATTTTTATTCCAAGCTTACATAATTCAGTTATTTCAAAGCTTTTGAGAAGAAAAATATTATTCTGCTTAATGAATCTGTTTCAGTTCTTTTGCTATTTAATGTGCTATTAGATGTACAGCAAATGTCATCTTGTCTCAATGATTATACATATAAAAATATGTCAATAAATTTAATGCACTTTTGTTTTAAATTAAGATGTTACGGGCTCTTATTTTTATGTTGTATTTGAGTTCTAGAAAACATTTATCTGAAAAGCAGAGAACCTATTTTTGTTGCAGAAATATATATATAAAAAGAGAAAAAGAGAATAATGTAATTGGTCCTTTGATCTTTAGACAGCTTGCAAAACTTCAAGACACTGATTAAGTTTAATTGTTTAGTGCATGCATTATGTTTATATATGAAATATGAAATATGAATACTTCCCTCCCATCTTATTCTAACATTTCACGTATACCGAAAATACACCAGTTATTATTTCAGATAATATCCCCAACATTCTATTGTTTCTATCTGTCAGCCATAAAACCACCAAGTCATTTCAATACTTAATTCTGGAATTTCAAATAACATATGGAAATACTTGATGTTCGTGTATGATTTTTCTATAAAGGAAATAATAGGAGGACACATCGGTGAATGTGGGAAATATGACTTCAAGAAATACAGCTGAAGGAGCTGCTGATTACCTGCTATCCAGGTAATAGACAGACACAACAGAAGTCTGGGAGAATCAACCATGGAGGCCCCAATCAGGAGGAAATGATTTCCACTTTCAGAAGTGGAAAGAGGAGAGGGCAGCCTCCATTTTGCCCATTTCTTTGGGGATTTTGAGTTTTCTCCTTCGAAGCCAACTGAAGCTAGGTTCTCCTTCACTTATGAGTGATAGTCATTTGGGTAGCATACTAGAGTTAGTGAAACTAGTGGTGTGGATTCTGTTTTATTTTATGGATTGAAATCTGGGTTGTGGGAATGTTTTGTGTTCATGGGTGTTCATGAGAATTCCTGAGTTGATAGTGATTGAGAACAACCTCAACAATAAAAATGCTAAATTCAGTCTCAGCATCTGGCTAGCTGTGCAACCAACCATAATAATTTTCTCCACCAAAAGCTTGTCTGCAGTATATTTCTTGACAGTTTACCATGCCTAAATTGCAGGCGTTTTCCACCATTTAATTGTCTGAAAGCTGGTTGCTATAGCTATTGTCCACCTGTTGTCCAGTGGTGGGTTTCAAAAATTTTTGGAACCTCTTCTGTAGGTGTTGCCTGCTTTGTGGGTGTGGCTTGCCGGCCATGTGGTGGGGTGGGAGTGGCTTGCCAGCCATGTGACTGGATGGGCATGGCTAACTTGTAAAATGTGGTGAAACTCACTTAACAATGCTCTTGCTTAGCAACCAAAATGTTGGCTCAGGAACTCTGGCATTGAAGTGTGCAAGTCTTAAAGCTGTCAAGTTCCAAGACCCTTGCACACCTAACCCTTTAGAAAAAATGCCCAGGGGTGTTCAAACTTGACAGCTTTAAGACTTGTAGACTTCAACTCCCAGAATTCTTCCTCCAGTCATGTTGGCTCAGGAACTCTGGCATTGAAGTGTGCAAGTCTTAAAGCTATCAAGTTCCAAGACCCTTGCACCCCTAACCTTTTAGAATCCCCCCTCCCCAGGGGTGTTCAAACTTGGCAGCTTTAAGACTTGTGGACTTCAACTCCCAGAATTCCTCCTCTCGCTCTTCATCTTGATGATGTGTGGATGGGTGGGGGGGGGAGGGAGCTGGAACCGGTTCTAAACGGCACTGTAGATTTGGGGAACCTCTTCTATAGAAGATGTTAGAACTGGCAGGAACCCACCCCTGCTGTTGTCGTTAGTTTGGTCATCTTTATCTTTCATTTATTTTCATTCTTTTCACGGTTTGTTTTTCATTACGAGCTTTCAGATCATTTACAATTTCAGCTATCAGAAAAGCATTTATCAGTGCACTACAGGTTATTGATGTTCCTTCCTCTGGCGTTAAAACTATGCCTATTTTCTTCCCACAGTAGGAATAGAAAAAGAACTTTAACATAACCAACATACCCTCTCTTTATTAAGCCAAAAGGGTTTCTTTTTAGAAAAAGAACCAACAAAAACCCAGAGACTTAGAAAAGATTTTATTCATCTTAGAGCAAGAATCAATGGTGCAAAAAGGCCTTTTTGAAGGCTGCTTCTTGACAGAAGACAAGGCAGGGAAAGAAAAATAGAGAGTCAAAGTAACAATGAATGAAGCTCTGAAACCACACGAGGTGACAAGAAAATGATGAGAATGTAGCTGGGACTTTATGTGACAAAGAAAAAAAATGCACAAAGTGAATCATCCATACCCCCCTCCATAGAAAACCTTCTTGTTTTAGAAATGTCACACCTCTTATTGCAGAAAAATAACATTTTTTATTTTATTTTGGCTTTTACCAGGCTGGAAATGTTTATTTTATCACTGTTCATTTAAAATATTTATCTGTCCTGGTCATAGATTTGTTGGCACTAGAAAACAAGAAGAAATGACTACCACCCTCTGAGAACTAACAGCTTTAATTTTCTGAAGAGAGTTAATTGGGTTAGCGGGCCCTTTCGCAAATGTGATGAGCCATCTTTTTACTCAGTGTGGAGAATTTGGATACCAGAACAAACTACGGCCATTTCTGTAGTAATAATGGTATGTTATGAGGGAGAGCTAGAACATTTGTGGCAGTGAATAAATGTTGGGATTTTAGAATTTTTTCTGTTGAATTTCTCCCCACGTCAATTTTAGATTAATTGGAGAAAAGAAGTTACTAAAGTCCAAGAAATACAGATATGGAAGGTCTGTGTATTTTACATTTGTAGTAAAAATATTCATTGCAATAAAAGAGCTTACACGTTAGTCCTTGGTAATATAACACTACCATAAAATCTTGGGAATAAAAACGTTATTTAATAATAAAACTACTCTTCTTTATAGCAATAGCAATAGCAGTTAGACTTATATACCGCTTCATAGGGCTTTCAGCCCTCTCTAAGCGGTTTACAGAGTCAGCATATTGCCCCCAACAATCCGGGTCCTCATTTTACCCACCTCGGAAGGATGGAAGGCTGAGTCAACCTTGAGCCGAGGTGGGTGAAATGAGGACCCAGACTGTGGGGGCAATATGCTGACTCTGTAAAACGCTTAGAGAGGGCTGAAAGCCCTATGAAGCGGTATATAAGTCTAACTGCTATTGCTATTGCTATTTTTCCTTTTTTGTTGAAAGCATTGGATCATGCAAACATTCAAGGTTAAGAGTTTTCAAGGCCATATAATTTGCAATCCTGGATTTAGTAAGAATGAATACAGTTCAATTATGTCATATTGTGCATAACATCTAGTGCAGTGTTTCTCAACCATGGCAACTTTAAGTCCTGTGGACTTCAACTCCCAGAATCCCTCAGCCAGCTTGAGAGTTGCCATGGTTGAGAAACACTGATCTAGTGACTACATAGAGAAACACAGCCCATTTCAAGCTATGCTATGTGCGAGCCAAGGTGGCGCAGTGGTTAAATGCAGCACTGCAGGCTACTGCTAGATCAGCAGGTCAGCGGTTCAAATCCCACCGGCTCAGAGTTGACTCAGCCTTCCATCCTTCCGAGGTGGGTAAAATGAGGACCCAGATTGTTGGGGGCAATATGCTGACTCTCTGTAAACTGCTTAGAGAGGCCTGAAAGGTATATAAGTCTACTGCTATTGCTATTGCTATTGCTATTGCCAATTCAAAATTCTTCCAAAGATATTCCAGTGATATTCCTGATCCCATCCAGTTAATTCATCCATTCTCTTCTCCTTCTTTTACTTCTCTCAGCCTTGCCAAGTATACTTGCTTTTCCATTATCCACTGGCATTTTATGCCCCAAATATGTAAGTTTTTGATTATTAATAATTACTTCGAGGGAATAGTCAGCATTTATTTAATCAAGGACTGATTAGTGATTGTTGCAGGTCACGGTTCTCTTAATAATCAGCAATGTCCTTAATTTGAACGCCTCTATCTTTCTCTCATTCCTTCTTAACATATGGAATTCTCAGCTCTACACTATCACTGAGAAAAACCATTATTTTAACGATTCTGATTTTTATTGAGAATTATGTCAGATTAATCTTCCTTTTGTTTCTCCAGCATATTGTCCATTTTTATCTATTCTTGAGAACAAGAAAACAAAGCAATCCGTCACCTCACCTCTTTTTCAATCAACAATGAATTTCGTTAGCATGTTGTGAGATGGTGCTTACTCCTTCCATAATGTGGACCCCCAGTTTTCATTGTAGCGGAATGGAGAGGTTAGTTACTATCTGTTGTCCTCTCATGTGATGTTGCAGACATATAAACTTGCAGCTGATTACTTGGGGAAGGGAAAAAAACGGTTCCACCACAAAACCGCGGTAGACTAAAGCGCGCTCGACGAAAGCACGTACGTGACGTCATCACAGCGCGACGAAAACATCGCGCTGTGAGCGGTAAATTTAAAATTAAAGCGAAAACCTTACCCTAACCCCCCCAAACCTAACCCTAACCCTAACCCTTAACTTAACGCTAAACCTAACGCTAACCCTTAACCTAACCCTAACCCTAACCCTAACCCTAATGGTTAACGTAACCCTAACCCTAACCCTAACCCTTAACCTAACCCTAACCCTAACCCTAAACCTAACCCTTACCTTTATGTGAATCGGCTTGCTTTAATTTTATTTTAATTTTAATTTAATTTATTTTTAATTTTTTTCGTCGCGCTGCTGATGACGTCAGGTACGCGCTTTAATCGGGCGTGCTTTAGTGGACCGGGGTTTTGACGGGTCACGAAAAAAACTGGGAGAAAATGTTTTTTTCATACAGAGGAAATATTTGAGGAAGGGGAAAATGAAGTTCATATGAATTAAGGAACTGGCAAAAAGAGTTCCTAGGGAGTGGGCGGCATACAAATCTTATTAAAGTTGCCAAGTTGCCAAGTTGTTGACAAACTCAGAAAAGGAGAAGATAGTAAAAATGGCTGACAAAGAAAAGTAAGATTAGGTAGTTTCAAACCACATAAAAGAAAAGAAAAGTAAGATTAGGTAGTTTCAAACCACAGAAAAGAAAGGCTTCAGTATTATTCAAGATCATCAAAAATGGATCAGCTTATATGCAAGAAAGAAAAAGAAAGAAAGAGAGAGGGAGGGAGAGGGGGAGGGAGAAAATCTGTCTATAGCTCCCCATCTTGCAAAAATGATGGGTGGTATACAATAAAATGAACAGTTAATAACAAATTAAAACAGCCATGACAAACAAATATAAATATGTGTGGGAGAATGGATTAACATCTTACACATAATATAATCATCTCACAGTATCTATTTCTATGATACCCCCAAAACTGCTAGAAAAAACTATGATTTTAGAGTTTTCCAGAAGGCCAATTGGGTTGAGACTAATCTCACTTAGGGGGTGGGAGATGATGTTCCAGAGGGCAGATGCCATGGCAAAAAAGGCCCACCTCCTGGATCCTGTCAGATGAATCTCTTTAGCAGATGGGACCCATAACATGTCACTCCTGGTGGGGAGGAGGTAAGCAGGGAGAGATGGTTCCCCCAAATAACCTGGTGTTATGGCATGTAGGGCTTTAAGGTCAAAACCAACACCTTGAATTGAACTTGGCAACCAATACAGCTCACATAGCAGAACTCCACTCTATGCTATTCCACGGGCACCCATAACTGCCCATATCACAGTATTTTGCACTAGTTGAAACTTCTGGATGCTTTTTAAGGGTAGTCACATGCAGAACATATTATAGTAATACATTCAGAAGGTGACCACAGATGAAGTATTTTCATTTTCTTAACTATCAATTCGCTATTAATCTGCCCTGGATAGACCCCATAGGTCTTCTCTTAAACCCACAACTCCTGCTCAAAGTACAGGTGATAGTTGTGGCTAGGACAGTCTTTGTGCTAGTTGCACCCTTTCCTGGATTGTGAGGCCTTGCACTCAGTCCCTGGTCATCTTATTTTTTGGGCTACTGAAACACACTCTACATGGGGCTATCTTTGAGGACTATTCAGAAGGTATAACTGGCACAAAATGTAGCAGCGTGGGCAAACCGTGGGCCTCTAGAATAGGCCATATAACACTGAGTATTAAGAATTGGTTGCCGGTTTGTTTCCAGGTCCAATTGAAGATTTCGGTTATCACTTTTAAAGCCCTTGATGGAATGGGGCCCGGCTATCTAAGGAAGTATCTCAACCAAATAGGATTAGCCCACTCCATCTGCACTGGCAGAAGGGGCATGCTGTGGACCTCATTGATCAAGGGACTATGCATGGCAAGGTCCAGGAGAAAAGCCTTTTCTGCCACATTCTTGCTTTCTGGAACATCATGCTGCTGGAGGTGAGATCTACCCCATCTTCTTGGCCGTGTTCAAAAGCTGACTGTCAGCCTCTGCTTTGCTGTTGCTTCGACTGCCATGAAACGGGGAGGGCGGGCATGGTATTTGGGAGGCGTTACTCATTGTGCTGGAGGAAGGTTCTGGAGCTCAGCCGCCTGTCGGACTACGCATGCGTAGGAGATTCCCGCCAGGACTAATGGCACTGACATTCCATCTTCATGATGCCTTTTGAAGTTATCTCACACCTGACACTTGGGAGAATTATGATTGGACTGTAGCTGTGATGCCAAGGGGTGGGGAATGGGCTATTCTATATATTAATTGCTTTCGTGCCTAAATAATCAGACTTCGTTTCGCTATGCTTTAATCATTTATAATTAGTAAAAGTACACTTGATTTCTACTCATGGAGTCTCGTGGTCTTCTTTCCTAATTATCTAATGGAGAGGTTCTGACACTGACTCTATTGATTGGCTTGGAGATAAGATACATGATTTTAAAAAAGCGCTGTAGTCATGCATAGCCTACGTTGCTGTCAAGCACACAAATTATTGGGAACTTGATCTGTCAATAATTTTGATGTACCAAAAACTTGCACATAGAATTTTTCAATCCAACCTGGCTGTGGGCTAAGAAAAGGTTTTAGTAGTTTATGGTAGATCTTAGTGTAGTAAAGATCACAGTACGGCAGGATGTGATCTTGTGATCCAATGTACCCATCTTTTGCAGAGCATGCTATAAAACATAAAATAACACTAATAATGTAAGGTTAAGAATTACAGGAGTTCTTGTAGTAGGCATTAAATAATTTATATGAAGAGAAACCCAAATTCCAGATGTGGTAAAAGTCTCTAAATAGAGTTTTGTATCAGAGGTGGGTTGTTCCCAGTTTGGCTGAACTGGTAGTGGTGGCAATGGGAGGCTCCGCCCACCCACCCGGATGCTTCTGCGCATGCACTGAACTGTCTCGTACATGCAAGATCGAGCATGCACACATGAGCCAACCAGTAGTAAAACTGGTACAAATCACCACTGGTTTGTGTTGTGACTCAGCAGAAGTTTGCTGTGAGTTGAGTCAGGATGCAGGAATAACAATGCAGCTGGGGCTCGTTAGTGTGGTCTTCTGAAAATAAAAGGACTGATGGTGCCACGCCCTGGTTGCAGGAGTCAACGTTCATCGTTCATCGGTCATGGTTTGTTTGTGAGAGACACTTGGATAAGTGCTTTGCTTTCTGTAACCCTGATTCAAGGAGACACTTGGAGAAGTGATTTGTTTGTAAGAGAACTTTGTTTTTGCATTCTGTTATCTTCTTGCCAGAGACTTTATTTATGTTTATTTTTGGGCTCGCAGCCAGCGTGAGCTGAGGCTGATAAAGTTGTTTCCTTTTAAGTCTTTCTGACTGTCGTCTGTTAACGAGCAGAGAAGGGGGGTCAGAACCAGTTTGTATACACTAAGTTCTAACTAAAGTCCTTGATTAACTCTTGGGGAATTTAGTAACAAACTACACACTTAACAATAACTAAGAGATAGCTCCAAATGGTAAGGCAGTTAGCCAAGAATTAATTTTTCCACATTCTATACTTTTCTGAAGTCAGAGCTTACAAGAAGGGCTGGATGGGTGGATGGGATTAATCTGCATGTTTTCACTGAATGGTGCTTGTTTAATTAGTCTTAGGTGGTTAAAAGAAAAGCTAACCTTTTCTATCTTTGAAATGTTAACAAAGGGCTCATTTTTAGCTGATTTACAAAAAAGAAAAAAAAAGTAAAGAAAGAAAAAAAGAAAGAAAAGAAAGAAATCCGTGTATGCTCTTTGATGAGATGAATCCTAAAGAAACCCTCATTATAATTTTACATTTTTCACTTTCTTAATGAGCTTTTCTAGATTTCTACTTTCAGCTAGCAAAGTGGTATATCAATTTGTTCATAGTTTGATCTTCAATTCTTATTCCAGTTTTCTTCCCTTCTAATCTTACTATTCTTATAATATATTATTTATTTATCACATTTGTATAGCCGCCCATCTCACAAGACAGTTACTCTGGGAGACATGCAACACTCAGTTAAAAAACCACAATGAATGCATATTAACAATCATTATTAAAGTCTGCAAAAACTATTTTAAAAGCACATGCCACGAAATAGGATGATGATAATCATAGTAAAGGGGGACATCACAAAATAATATGCTTAGATACTGAATGCATTTTCTTCCAGCACGTTTCATCCTTCTATAATATTGTTTGTAGCAGGGCTTAAAATAGTCTATTACCTTAAATATATTTGTCACTATTATTTCTCTTTCGTGACTACTCTTTTTTTAAAAAATATACTTTTTTTATTTTCCATTTTCATAACATACAATCACATGTATACTATTACATAGCCAATATCCTATTGTATTAAGTAGTAATTATGTTGAATGTTGAATGTTGATTTTATTTATATGCCGCCCTTTCCCCCCGAAGAGGACTCAGGGCGGCTCACAACTCAAACCAGGGAAGGGGGGATACAGACAAAATTAAAAACGACACAAAACAATGCATGGTTTAAAACACACAACAGTCATACCATTCGAGACGGGGGCAACGGTTCTTTTGCCCCAGGCCTGTCGGAACAGCCAGGTTTTAAGGGCTTTGCGGAAGGCTGGAGGGTGGTGAGGGTTCGAATCTCCATGGGGAGTTCGTTCCAGAGGGTCGGAGCAACCACAGAGAAGGCTCTCCTCCGGGTAGTCGCCAATCGACACTGGCCGGCGGATGGAATTAGGAGGAGGCCTAATCTGTGGGATCTAATCGGTCTAGTGGAGGTAATTGGCAGCAGGCAGTCTCTCAAGTACCCAGGTCCAATACCATGAATTACATCAGTTCCTCTTGCCATCAACTCCCAGAAAGATAAAAACCCATTATTAGCTCTTCTGCTCTCCATACACCTCTTTCTTCTACCTCTCTCCTACCTCCTTTCTCCCCTCCATCATCCTTTTCTACTCTACTTCCCCTTCCTTTCTCCTTCTCCTCTCTCTACATTCCACTCCTCCTTATCCTCCTCATCTTCCCCTCTTACCCTTTCTCCTATCCCTCTCTTCCTATCTTTCTTCTCTCCTCGGTTTCCCACTCTTCCTCTCATTCACTTGGTGTATTTCAGCTTCTGAGCAAACTCCATTCTATGTTGATGGTATTTATGCTTCCATTTCAATATACTTAACATATCTTAGTTTTAAAGGAAAAATAAGAGAAGACAATATACATGTGCAATCATATTACTTTAAAATCTAACACCCCTCGTCAAATCTAATATACATCCCTCCTTCCCACCCTCCCCCCCACCCTCCCCCCTGCCTTCCCCCCCTCGACTTCCCAGAACCCATACACAGTATAAATCTTTAACAAAAACAGTCTAGAATATATTTGTAGAGCACTAGCATAGATGTAAACGTTATAATTCCTCTGATCCTCCTAAAATATTTCTTATTTTTATTTTTTGTTCTTTTTCTCTATTCATTGAAATCTTGATTGAGATAGCTTTCTTTGTTATTTTTCTTCTTGTTATTGGATATCTGCATTCAATCACCATACCTCCTTATTTGCCCTTGCTTTCGTCTTTTGTTTCTACTTTGCTATCATAACTTGTTCTGGAAGCCACTTGGATCTTTCCTTTTAAATTTGGAGAATATGCTTTCAACTTCACTTTTCAAAATGTCTTTTAAGTCTCCCAGTAGTTCCTCAGGTTCTCTTCTGCATAAAATACATGTACTGAATTTATTCCTTACACGGGGTCTTATATTCTTACAGTCTGTTTGTTCTCCAAATGTGGATGTCACACTCTCTTTAACTTTTTAAATTTAATCCATATATTTGGGGCAGTGGTGGGTTTCAGATTTTTTTTAGAACCTATTCTGTGGGTGTGGCCTATTTTGTGGGCGGGGCTTGGCGGTCATGTGACCGGGCAGGTATGGCCAACTTGACATCACTCATGCACACTCAGTCACATGACCACCCTCCCCCCCAAGCCATGTGGCAAAAAGTTTTGGAACTCCTATGAAAGGGGGAGAGAGGGGAAAACTTCCCCAAAATAGATAACTGGAGGATTAAGGCCCAAAATTAGGGAGATGGGAGAAGGCAGGACAGAGAGGAATCCAGTAGAAAGCTATCACACGCTGGGGAAAGAACTTTGGGAGATCGGTGGAGGCAAGAGAGTGGGCAATCCAGGAGAAAACTCCTGAGCTTGCCTCTGTTGTCTGGTGGATTGTGCCGCTGGACCTCTCCATGCTTCTCCATTCACCACCTCCACTCCCAGGTATGGGACTTGACACCGAATTGGGCTAGGATAGTGCGGGTTGGCGGGGGGAGCGAGTGATGGAGCAGCTTCTGGATGGGCGGGGGTGAGTGAGGAGCGACAGGGCCGGCACAGGCGTTCCGGAAGTTGCTTCCGGGTGCATTTCACCATCCGGTTCTCCAAATCCGGTGCGAACCAACAGAAACCCACCACTGATTTTGGGCTAATATTCTGTAGTCTTTTCTATAATCTGTAGTGCCTTGACTGGTTGCACTCCTTAGTTGTTCTTTCCTATCATTTGAGTGGTTTGTTTTCAATGATGCCCATCTAGTTATGTTCAGGGGTAGCATGTGCATGTATGCTTCTTGAAGTGTGTATTGGTAGTAAATAAAAATTGTCTTCACAAAATCCCATGGACATACGCATTATTGCAGGTATCAATCCTAGCCTTCCTCTAATTCCAAATTCCTGTTTCTCCAACGTCAACATTCTCACCCAGCATCAATAGTAGTACAGTCTTTTTAGCTCTTGTACTTATTACATCTTGAAATTTGCAATGGAATTCTTAAGAGCCCCCTACCTTTGCATCTATACCAAGGAGATATAAACTTTTATAACACAGATATTTCTTGGATAGCCACCAATCCCAATAGACATGATTCTGCGTTTCTTTGGATGATAGCTGAGCACATCCTCAGTATCATTACCAATTCTTCCTTTCACTTGTCATGTCTTAAACACCATATAATATTGACAATCACCTAATTTAAAATTGCCCATTGTAGTCTACCTGAATTAGAGCCAATTAGAGCCAAGGTGGCGCAGTGGTTAAATGCAGCACTGCAGGCTACTGCTAGATCAGCAGTTCAGCGGTTCAAATCTCACTGGCTCAGGGTTGACTCAGCCTTCCATCCTTCCGAGGTGGGTAAAATGAGGACCCAGATTGTTGGGGGCAATATGCTGACTCTCTGTAAACCGCTTAGAGAGGGCTGAAAGCCCTATGAAGCGGTATATAAGTCTACTTCTATTAATTTATTTCTCAAACATGTAAATTAATATTGCTTTGACAATTTTGTTCATGCCTCTCACATTCAGTGCTCCAATTGTACGCATCTTTGCAAGATGAGAAACTTTTCCTTTAATAGTGATATGAGGAGTGAGTGGACTTTTTCCCCCCACTGCTTGTTATGGTCATGCCATCCCTCCAGATCTACTTGTCAAATGTCAATGTTTTTCTTACTGGTTTTTTGACACCACGGAAGTGTTATGCCAATGCTCTTTTCCCTTTTTTTAAAAAAAATATACTTTTTGTATTTTCCATTTTCATAACATATAATCACATGTATACTATTACATAGCCAATATCCTATTTTATCAAGTAGTAATTACATCAGTTCCTCTTGCCATCAACGCCCAGAAAGATAAAAACCCATTATTAGCTCTCCATACACCTCTTTCTTCTGCCTCTCTCCTACCTCCTTTCTTCCCTCCATCATCCTTTTCTACTCTACTTCCCCTTCCTTTCTCCTTCTCCTCTCTCTTCATTCCACTCCTCCTTATCCTCCTCATCTTCCCTCCTTACCCTCTCTCCTATCCCTCTCTTCCCATCTTTCTTCTCTCCTCTGTTTCCCACTCTTCCTCTCATTCACTTGGTGTATTTTAGCTTCTGAGCAAACTCCATTCTGTGTTGATGGTATTTATGCTTCCATATCAATATACTTAACATATCTTAGTTTTAAAGAGAACAAAAAAGAGAAGACAGTATACATGTGCAATCATATTACTTTAAAATCTAACACCCCTTGTCAAACCTGATATACATCCCTCCACCCCCTCCCCCCAACCCCCCCCCCCAACCTTCCTTCCCCGGACTTCCCAGAACCCATACACGGTATAAATCTTTAACAAAAACAGTCTAAAATATATTTGAAAAAAAGAATAGAAAATTGATAACATCTTTAAATTGAACTTAGCTCCTCTTTGCTAGGCTAACTTTAAACAATTTATATCATTCCTGATCTTAATCATAAGCTATCTGGAATTTCTTAGTCCCATATTTATTTTGTATATAATCAATCCATCTTTTCCACTCCAGTTTATATCTCTCGTTTGAATGGTCCTTAAGATATGCAGATATTTTAGCCATCTCGGCTAAATTTCTGACTTTCAATGTCCATTCTTGAATTGTAGGCAAATCTTCCTTCTTCCAGTATTGCGCCACCAACAATCTAACTATAGAGCCAAGGTGGCGCAGTGGTTAAATGCAGCACTGCAGGCTACTGCTAGATCAGCAGGTCAGCGGTTCAAATCTCACCGGCTCAGGGTTGACTCAGCCTTCCATCCTTCCGAGGTAGGTAAAATGAGGACCCAGATTGTTGGGGGCAATATGCTGACTCTCTGTAAACCGCTTAGAGAGGCCTGAAAGGCCTATGAAGCGGTATATAAGTCTACTGCTATTGCTATTGCTATTGCTAACTGCAGTGCCCTATTCCTGATAAAATCTTGGAATTCTTTCTCCTAAGTAAGTTGGTTTCCTATATGCCCTCCTTCTCACAATAGATTCTTAGCTTCCTGCAATCCCTATGGGAGTGTAATCATGATGGTGCCACTCTTAGTATCATTGGAGCTGCTGAGATTATCACATTGAAGGAGTAACTCTCTAGGAGGACTATAGGCTACAATATATTGTAGTTTTTTATCTTGGAAAATTAAAATAAAACAAACAAAAGCTAGTTATAAGGTCATCTGGGAAATGCTTATTCATGACTTGTGATAAAATAACTTTATTTGAAACTAGTTTCTCCCATATCTTGTTTTGTCATTTGAACTCTTTACTTTTTTGAGTCATTTGGTGCTTCCTATTTTGATCGGCAGTTTCGTTCAGTTTATAATCTTCAAACCTTTCATCTCAAGTTTTCTAACATACTGTAGATTATAGACAAATGTCATTAGGAATGCCTCTGCTTCAGGATACAAACAGCACCAGGATAGCAAATAGTGAGTTTCCTAATGGGAAGATACTGAATAGTGAAGGCTAAATTACATTTTTTTTTAAAATGTAAAAAAAAGAACAGGATACAATTGTAATAATGAATTTCAAATCTAAATGCACGTCTAGTGTATTGAATTGGAAATTATTGCAAGCAGCCAGTTATTGACGGAATTCCTTTATCCATTTTGTAATCCTCTAGAAGAGAGATCCTCAGACTTTGAAATGCTATAATTTTTATATGATAAATGAATATGTACAATCTTCTTATGTATAAAACTATTAGCTTTAGGATTGGGCAAAAATAAATATGCATACCGCTTACTAAGAGATACGTAGATTTTGTCATACTTTCTTAATTTAGTCTTTATCTTCAGTGATAACTTCACTGGTAAGCTTTCCCCAACAAAGCTTTTGCTATTTAAAAGACCAGAAATGTGAAATAATAGTTAAAAATACAGAACATTATTCACGTGTCTTAACCCTACTCTGCTTGTGAAATTCTACCCTGGGCCTGGCCAGGCACAGTGGAATTGAGATATTTTTTGGGTACTTCTGCTAAGCTTGCAGAAGTGTGATATTCTTTACAAAACAGCAACAACCTTGTGATTCCACTTTACATTATTGGAAGTCCACTGGGAGCAGAGTCATAGCCACTTATCTAGAACCACTTATCTAGAATTTAGCTTTGTATAGGAATAGTCATTATTTCCTGTTGTAATTACTGCTTTCTAGAATTTGTGTACTGTTGACTTTCCCCACTTTTATTAAGATACTAATAAAAGTAGCTTTGTCTCATCTTCAACTACCCATCTCTCTCTTTCTCTCGCTGTGTGTGCGAGGCAGAACACACACACACACACACACACACACACAGACTCCCCCTCCTCTCTCATACACACAACCCTCCCTCTCTCCAAACCTTGAGGTTTGATAATTGGCAGTTTTACCCAGTGCAAGAAGGGACTCAAAATATCTGCGAGAAAACATAGCATTATTATATCTGTTACCCATTCTGAATTCAACAGCACTTTTATACAAAATGAAAACTTCAAGGCAGCCCGTCAATTGATTGTGTATTTCAGAACTACTTTCACAATGCCAGATGGTGAACAAATATCAACTATGTCTACTCTCAGATTGTTGAATATTATTGCCTCTTTATTAAAATTTCCATATCTACTACCGGCTTTGCAAGGGAAACATCCTTTATGGGTTTATTAAAAAATAAGCCATTAATTTTACTAGAATTGATCTGAAGGTAGGCGTGCAGAGACTGAATGGGAGAGTATTATTCAGTGAAGGGTTATTGACCCATGGAAAAACCCAATCAAAGAATTTAAATAGACAGGACTTGTAGGACTGCAAATTTACATGTGCTTTCCCCTCTATGCAGCGATAGGTTATGACTGGTATGCCCCGGTACGGGCATACTGGTGCCTATTGTGGGCACTGGATACCATCCGATATGGTCCTCTGGAGAGCCCACCCGCCTTCCTGCCATCCTTAGGGTGGCGCAGTGGTTAGAGTGCAGTACTGCAGGCCACTTCAGCTGACTGTTATCTGCAGTTCAGCTATTCTAATCTCACCGGCTCAAGGTTGAATCAGCCTTCCATCCTTCCGAGGTGGGTAAAATGAGGACCCAGACTGTGGGGGCGATATGCTGACTCTGTAAACCGCTTAGAGAGGGCTGAAAGCCCTATGAAGCTGTATATAAGTCTAACTGCTATTGCTATTGCTACCTGTATTTGAGTTCTTCGGGGCTTCCACGCACACACACAGAGCATATGGCACCTGTTCGATGCTCCGCCGAGGAGCTGGAGCTTTGCAGACGGTAAGTGTGCACGCATGTGCTGCATGCATGCGCGCATGTGCTACACGCATTCATGTGGTGGACGCCGGGCCTTGTTGCATCATACCGGTTGTAATGGGATCTGGAACTCACCACAGCCTCTATGTCACCTAATCTTTTTGGCATTAGGCACATGCATAACTCATGCAACAAATGAATTATTTTGCAGGTTGGGATCAGAGGTGGGTTCCTACCAGTTTGCACCTATTCGGTAGAACCGGTTCATCAAATCTACCGAACCGGTTAGAAGAGGTTCCACCAGTGGACCCAGAAAGCAGGCCACACCTACAGAAGAGGTCCCAAAATCTTTTGAAACCCACCACTGGTCCTTGGATATGATTATTCTACACTATCATGCTCATATTTATAAAACTCAGGGCCTCTGTGAAAGGTAAGGATGACTACTGCGTTTGTGGTACAATCAGAACATTGCGTGTGTTGAAGTTGTTTTAACGCAAACCAAAGATGCCTTTTAAAAAACAAGCTTACATCATATTCTTATGCATGCCAGTGCTGTGTGTGAGGTAATTTAAGGTGGTTCTGACAAGTGTCGTCGGCATCTTCATATCCGGTCACATGGGCAGCAAGCCACTCCCATCTGGTCACATGGGCGGCAAGCCACTCCCACAAAGGAGGCCACACCCACAGAGTAGGTTCGAACAATTTTTGAAACCCACCACTGGTTGGGATTATTTAGATCTAAAGTGTCTTGGGGGCCAAATGATGCAGAGAGCTGCAAGAAATTAGGGCACATGTTGGGTCAAAATTTTTACAACCCAGGTAGAGACAATGGTGCAGTTTTGTCTACATGAAGAAAACTTCTAATTGTTCGACATCAGTTATTGAATGAAACAGAATGGACTATTATATTTGTGCTTGAGTTAAACTTTATGAATTCCTGTAAACCGTAGGAAAATTGATTTGACTGTTGTCTAGATTTAATCAAAAGTGCTGCTATATTCTTGATTTCAAGCACCCTTATAATTCTAGAGAGTGAGGGTTAGAGAATGTTCTCCAGGAAATGGCTGAGCGCAAATCACTTTCAGTAAACACAGGTTTAATTTTCCTTTACTGTCAAGCCCTTTGAGGCAAGCAAACATAGGAAATAAAAACCACTTGGATTTCTGGAAATATCTTTATTGCTCGTAGGGTATTGTAGCAAAGTCTTGAAAGCCTGACAAAATAACTATCTCAGCTTATACCTGGCATAATTGAAGTGGTATGATTCTTTTTCACATTTCTTTCCTCTCTTGGAACCAGGAAGGTTTTATTTAATGGTCAGACGCTTTCTTTGTATTCTCAGAGAATGGTGGCTATTTTATCACAGGTACATAATGCCAAGAACTCTCATAGAACATCTGAATGGAGGATGGACAACGTGACTCTCCATGACAACAGAATATCCCTGAAATATTTGGATGTGACCCTGCGATCTCTCCCAAAGTTGCTGACACGTAAGTGGGGATCATAGAGATGACTATTTCTTTTACTACAGTTGTACAGAAAAAAAAGGTTCTTCCAGAGCTAAACTTATCAAAGCCCCGTAAAGAAACAGTGTGTGTGTGTGTGCGCGCACGCGCGCATGCTATGTGTAACGTAGGAATGCATATCTGGTTTCTTCCCCTTTCTTTAGAAAAGGAAATATAGAACAAGGTAGCCACCTGGGAACTGAGTCACTGGTTGTATTTTCATTGCATTTGCAGAAACACCCCCTACACACACACACACACACACACACACACACACACACACACACAAACACACAGCATTTGTGCTGATAAATAAATAGAGAGAGACAGTATAGAAATATTTCAAGCTATTTAGATCTCATCAGCTAGCCATACCCTTACTGGGAATTGAACCTGGGCTGTATTACATATTAGGCAGTTGTATTAGCCACTAAACTACAGGCTCTCTTCCTTTATCAGCTAAGTCAGGGAAATAGGTATGTATTGTGTCACAACCCCTGGTATGCCCAAATATGGGAGGGAGCATACTGCTTCCTTTTTCTGTCTAGGGGCCATCCCCTAGGAGCCATCCAGGCAGAAAGCCATTTTTCGTGTTGTCTTTGTTAAATTTGTGTTGCATTTGTGTTGATAAATAAATAAAGGGAGACTAGTATAGATCTATTTCAAGCTATTTAGCTCTCATCAGCTAGCCATACGCTTACTGGGAATTGAACCTGGGCTGTATTACATATTAGGCAGTTGTATTAGCCACTAAGCCACAGGCTCTACTCCTTTATCATGTGACACAATACATACCTATTTCCCTGGCTTAGCTGATGTATGTAATACAGCCCAGGTTCATTTCCACTAAGGGTATGGCTAGAAGTCCACAGATCTTAAAGTTGCCAAGGTTGGAGATCACTGCTCTAAAGCACCCAAGACAGGACAGGAACCAGTGGATGGAAACTAATCAAGCAGAGAAGCAACCTAGAACTAAGGAGAAAGTTCCTGACAGTTAGAACAATTAATCAGTGACTTGCCTCCAGAAGTTGTAGGTGATCCAACACTGGAGGTTTTTAAGAATAGATTGAACATTCATTTGTGTGAAATAGCATAGCATTTCCTGCTTGAGCAGGAAGTTGGTCTAGAAGACCTCCAAGTCACTTCCAACTCTATTATTCTGTTATTTTGGAATGATAATAGAAAACAATTTAGATAAATCTAGTATAACAAACATTAGGCAATGGAAAGAGCAGACTCTGAAGCAATCCTGTGAAACACTACTAATAATGCTTTTCAATATACTGAGCCAGAAAAAAGGAAAGTCAAAATAACTCCTCAGGCTTTTAAAAACCAATCACTGTCCTTCTATTGTAGAATTATTGATTATGTCTCGTTAAAGTTATCTCCATTTTTTCAGATTTACATCCAAAAGTGAAATCTACAAAAGTCTGTGTTACCATCAATTTAACTAAATTCCATCTGAGCTTTTAAGAAAATATAAATTTCCTTAACCCCATATTTAAGTAGGCATGCAGTTAGATTTTTATGGATGATGCTTGCAAACGTAACACATAAAACACATGATTTTTCAATGGTAGAATAAATTAGACATTAGTAAGATTTAGGATAGTCAGCATTGGTTGGGTAATTTTATGATTGTAGAATTGTTTTGGAAATGTCAGTGGATAAAACGGGAGCGTTGCATTATACCTCCAAAATGTGTTTTTAAAATCGGTGCAAGGATGTGAAAAATTAGGTTACAAGATCTGCTATACTTATAATAACATGCTCTATAAAGTGCATCAATTATGTTGACATGTAGTGGATGTGAAATCATATAAATAATCCCTTAGCAAAACCCTTTTAAAGTTGTTCCAAATTCGGTAGAAATATATTATGCTTCCAAATAATGCAGATGTCTAAATACAGGCAATTATATTACACTGTAAATGAAAGTTTTTAAATTAGCAGCGGTCTCCAGTGGCAGGTGAATGGACACTAACCTAAGAGTAATCTCCACAGGGTTTACTCATAGGTAAATATGCATTAGATTGAGTTCTCGGTCTATTTTTAAAAATTTACAACAGAAAGAACAGGGCTGAAATCAAAACTTGTAGTAAAAAGTCCTTCACCTGCGGAAAAGTTTGTTTCGTATTTTCACTAGACGTGGTAATCAAATCATATGTGAATTCTATCTGGAGCAAACTCTGGTAGTAATCATATGTTCGGGAAGAAGACAAAATGACTGCATTCAGATTTGAATTACAACTATTTTATTTGGGCTGCAAAAATCTAGATGACTATGAGATAGTGTTTCTATATTTTGTTGCTGTCATAGTAGTCCTCCATATTTTTGCAGCCTGAATATGAAAGCCTCCATTTAATATCTGCTACATAGAAAAATATCTTTTATGAGACTAGTGTGATAAAGCAGGCCTACTTATTTGTAATCCAACAAAGCAAAAATAATGCTAGCTATCAATGATGCCCTGACATAGCTTCTGCTTTCATCTTCCTACTAGGGGTGACTTCAATATAGAAAGAGATAATAAGTGATTTCCTTCCATTTTTATTGTCCTCACTTTTACATATAAACCACACGCATTCAGTTCAGTTTCTGATTATGGCTTGTAATATTACTTTCCCCACAAAACAGTGGTGGGTTTCAAAAATTGTTCGAACCTACTCTGTGGGTGTGGCCTCCTTTGTGGGAGTGGCTTGCTGCCCATGTGACCGGATGGGAGTGGCTTGCTGCCCATGTGACCGGATATGAAGATGCCGACGACACTTGTCAGAACCACCTTTAATTACCTCACACACAGCACTGGCATGCGTAAGAATAGGATGTAAACTTGTTTTTTAAAAGGCATCTTTGGTTTGCGTTAAAACAACTTCAACACACGCAATGTTCTGATTGCATCACAAACGCAGTAGTCATCCTTACCTTTCACAGAGGCACTGAGTTTTATGAATATGAGCATGATAGTGTAGAATAATCATATCCAAGGACCAGTGGTGGGTTTCAAAAATTTTTGGAACCTCTTCTGTAGGTGTGGCCTGCTTTCCGGGTCCACTGGTGGAACCTCTTCTAACCGGTTCGGTAGATTTGACGAACCGGTTCTACCGAATAGGTGCGAACTGGTAGGAACTCACCTCTGCCCCAAAAGTACTGTATCATATTCATAATTTTATGTCACGTTGTCACACATTTTATAAAACATATTGTAAATTCTCCATTCAGGAATAGTGTTAGCAGCCAGGGCAGCAGTCATTAAATATTCATTGTCTTGTTTTCCTTTATCTTATATGTTTTGTCCGGGGAATTTAAAATAGTGTGAGCGGGTCTTCCTTATGTTCTTCTTGCAACAATGTTCTGAAGAGCATTTACACTGAGATAGAATAGCAATAGCAATAGCAGTTAGACTTATATACCGCTTCATAGGGCTTTCAGCCCTCTCTAAGCGGTTTACAGAGTCAGCATATCGCCCCCACAGTCTGGGTCCTCATTTCACCCACCTCGGAAGGATGGAAGGCTGAGTCAACCTTGAGCCGGTGAGATTTGAACAGCCGAACTGCAGAACTGCAGTCAGCTGAAGTAGCCTGCAGTGCTGCATTTAACCACTGCGCCACCTCGGCCCTCAGAATGACTGACACAAGGATACTCAGTGGCTGATGGTCAGACTGACACATTATACTAGATGCATAGATTGCACTTGTGAGTAACTGAATTAGAAACAGTATGGACCAACACAGTAGTACCAAAAGAGGCGATATGGTCCTTGTTGTGGGGAAACTCAAAGTAGTTGAGTAGTCAGTGCTATGTACACTGCCTCATGTTCTGAATAAAATGTGGGATATAAATCAAGGAAAGACAGAAAAGGGTGAAAAATGAATATAGGTACCTGTTGTGGCCCAGCAGGAGCCGTTGGAGCTGCCACCAGATTCCGACAGCGAGGGGCCCTATGAGTCAGCTCTGGAGGATGTGGAGGACCCTGGACAGGGTTCCGACTCCGAGCAGGGTGCAGAGAGGCTGGTTGGCCATCAGGAGGCGCCTGAACGTTGGAGCAGTGGGGGGGGGGAGACAAGGGAAAGTGATTTGGACGCCAGCAGTGAGTTGTTCCTGGATGCTCGGCACCGAAGAGCTAATAGGCGTCAGGAACAGTTGCGCAGTTACAGGATGTAATTGTACTCAGCTGGTGGTAATTAGGCTCCTCTCCAGACTATAAAATGACTGCTTGTGGACACTCCCTCTTGCAGAAGTGAATGCAGGAATTAATGTCAGAGAACATTATTGTGAGCTTGGCAGGCTGGATTGCTGCCAAGCCTTATCTGTGCCGGTTTGCTGCCAAGGACCTGTCTGTCTGTTAATTAAATGCCGTAACTTATCTTTGGCTTGGAATGTTTGTTGGTGTGGGACGAGGGGGGTCAGAACAGGTACCTATTTTCTGTGTATTTGACCTTGCATTGCTTTGGATCTCATGAATTCAAAACCTGAATGCAATGGCAGTGTGTTAGGGTAAACCATTCTTCAACCAAACCTGATGTCCATGATGCCCTTCAGGAAACTGGGATTAGAATCTTTACGTCACTTCATTTGCAAATATCTCTGAATCGAGCTGATTGGTGCCAAGGTTCCACCAAGATTAAATCTTGCAATCTATTTTATTGCCAGAGCTCAGTTCTGGAATAGAGAAAATAATATCAGAGAAGAGATCATTTCCCTGTAGATGTTGCCTGCTTTTAGATTTTGCTCTCAGCTGAATACCTGCAACCGTTCCACATACATTTGCAAATAGGAGCCTTGGGCTACAAGAAGCCTTGAACTCCAACAATTCTCTTTTTGAAAATCAAGCATCAGCTCACACATACATATTTAAAGTGTTTTTGTTCCATTTCCAAATCTTGAGTACTTTCTGAAACAGAATTTTCTGTACATTGAAATAATTGCTAGCACATATACTTTAGGAGATGAGTTCTTTGTACTGTTTTGTGATCAACAACACATTATTGAGAAGCTAACCAAAGTAATAAATTACATTTTACTGGTATATGATTTCCTCCTCCAACTAAAATGCATTATTTATGTTCGTTTACAGATGATTTAAAATGCAAACAATTTTTTTACATTTTGTTTAACTACTTCTGCATCAGAAGGTTATGCTTTATTTTTTAAAAAAAAGCTTATCCCAAACATATCTAACAATATATCTTGCTTTACTCATGACTCCTAAGGAGTGATACTTAGACCAACCAGTCAATGGAAGATACTGATCTGTCAAAGCGGAAGATGTCATGTTTAGAGCCGAGGTGGCACAGTGGTTAAATGCAGCACTGCAGGCTACTTCAGCTGACTGCAGTTCTGCAGTTCGGCTGTTCAAATCTCACCAGCTCAGGGTTGACTCAGCCTTCCATCCTTCCGAGGTAGGTAAAATGAGGACCCGGATTGTTGTTGGGGGCAATATGCTGACTCTGTAAACTGCTTAGAGAGGGCTGAAAGCCCTATGAAGCGGTATATAAGTCTAACTGCTGTTGCTATTGCTATTTATTAAGAAATTCATGAAATGTCTTAATTTTGAAATCTGAAGGATTTACATATCAATAAGAGATTTATTTCATTCATCACATCCATATATTAACAATATATTTTAAATCTTAAAAAATGACTTGCTTCTTCTGGAATAACTTCAGTTTTAAGCCTTTAGGCAATCCACACTAGCAATTTATGGTATCATCCAGCCGCCACTGTGGTGGTATATCATGGATGGAGACAGCCCTTATATAACCACAGTGATGACTGGCTGTTGCTATAAATCTCAAGTGTGAATAGGTTCAGCTTAGAGATTGTTTACAAACGTCTGTTCCAAGAGACCCAGTGGGCTTCAACTGTCTTTCTGTTTAAACAAATCAGGATATTACTCATTTTTGCCATGACTTAATGTTAATTGGCAATGGCCCATTACCTCATTAAACTAAACACATCTAACAGTAGGAGATTGGCTGACAGCAAGCACATAAAATATTTGTAGGAAACTACCAGCCTAGTGCAGATAAAACACTAAACAAGAAACAGCTTGGTTCTATGATCTGGTCAGCAAACAATGAAAATTTCATTCTAAGTAAAGGGATAAGATTGCAAAATGTCTAGAAAACTGCTTTTGTGTACAGTTTAGTTTCACATTGTAGATTGTAGATTGTAGAAGTTTATTTATATGCCGCCCTTTTCCCTGGGGGGACTCAGGGCGGCTCACAACCCAAAGGGGAGGGGGAGACAAACTTTTAACATATAAGACAATACATAATTAAAAACACAACATTCATACAATTCGGGCGGGTTACAGTCTTAGCCCCAGGCCTGACGGGATAGCCAGATTCTGAGGGCTGTGCGGAAGGCCTGGAGGGTGGTGAGGGTACGAATCTCCACGGGGAGATCGTTCCATAGGGTCGGAGCTGCCACCGAGAAGGCTCTCCTCCGCGTAGTTGCCAGTCGGCATTGACCGGCAGATGGAACTCGGAGGAGGCCTAATCGATGAGATCTAATAGGTCGCGTGGAGGTAATTGACAGTAGGCGGTCTCTCAAGTACCCAGATCCACTACCATGTAGGGCTTTATGGGTGACATTGTTGTTGATTCCACTAAATTTCATTTGGAGGATGAAGCTGTGCAATTTAGTTTTCCTATGTCCCTCGTTCACTCAATAAGGATCCAATTAGCTCCACGTTCCTTACGATTTACACTTTCATTGCAGTATATCTTGGATCTTGAATATGAAGAAAGCAGGGAACCTCCTATGAAAGAACAGAGAGAACTACACACTTTAAAAAAGAGGAAACTTTATGCTTAATAGCTTCTAAATAGGTTTCATGTTTTTGGTATTTTTTATTCAGACTGATATAATGTAGTTCCCAGGTACTTTCTGCCTTGCCTTTGGTGAGATTAGTTGCTTATATCATGATCTCTTGCTTGCTAAAGCTCATAGTTCTGTGCTAGTTTGGCTTCTGTGGCTGTTTCTGCCATATATCTGGCTATTCACTAAGCAGAAGGTGGTGCTGAAAAGCAACTCTTCAACATTTCAGTCATTGGTCAATTGTATTCCACAAAATTATACCTTGCCCCCTATATTAATTAATATACACATAAATATTTCTGTTCTGTTATGATTAGTGTTGTGGCCCAGCAGGAGCCGTTGGAGCTGCCACCAGACTCCGACAGCGAGGGGCCTATGAGTCGGCTCTGGAGGATGTGGAGGACCCTGGACAGGGGTCTGAGTCCGAGCAGGGCGCAGAGAGGCTGGTTGGCCACCAGGAGGCGCCTGAGCCTTGGACCAGTGGGGAGGAGACAAGGGGGTTGTTCCTGGATGCCCGGCAACGCCGGGCAGATCGACGTAGAGAGCAGCTACGCAGTTACCAAAGATAATTGGACCCAGGTGATTGTAATTAGGCTCCTCTCAAGATAGTATTTAAAGAGAAACTGGGAGGAGCCTGGTTTTGCAGGATTCAACGTCATTCCTAACGTTGGAGAACTCTGGCATTGAAGCACGCAAGTCTTAAAGCTGTCAAGTTACAAGACCCTTGCACCCCTAACCCTTTAGAAAAAAAACCCCAGGGGTGTTCAAACTTGACAGCTTTAAGACTTGTGGACTTCAACTCCCAGAATTCCTCCTCTCGCTCTTCATCCTGATGATGTGCAGACGGGCAGGGGGAGGGAGCTGGAACCGGTTCTAAACGGCATTGTAGATTTGTGGAAGCTCTTCTATAGAAGAGGTTAGAACTGGCAGGAACCCACCCCTGTTCTGTATAATTATATATTTTGTCCTTATATCCTAGAAATGAAGGTTGGATTGATAAAAGAAAAATGCCAGAGAGATTACTTATTACTTAAATTCAGTTGAGTCAGCCTCATTTTCAGTTGACTGCATAGACATTTCAACCTATACATAGCATTAGCCTATAGTGCTCTGAGATCGTCCCTGTAATCTCTATGATCTCCTCATTCTAGTTTTTCTCATATGTCCCCTCTTTCCATTTCCTTCAACCCTACCAAAAATATTTTTTCCTAGCCTATTCACTTACAGCATATCACATGCTCCAAGTATGTGAATTCCTGCTTTCTTATCATCTCAACAAAAGAGTTAGCATTCATTTGGAGTTGGGCAGATTGAGTAGATCTTGTAACCCATAGCCCTCTTAGGAACTATTTCCAAAACCATAATTCTCCCCCTCTTTCTCAGTAGCCAATTGTCACAACTATTCATCACTACTTGAAAGAGTAGGTCTCTGCCTGCTCTGAACTTTGTTACCCTCAAGATGTCCTTATCCTCCAAGATGTTGCCAAACATTGACATGGAAATGCTCTAGCACAAATCAATCACTGTTTAGGAGGGTACCTGCCTGATTATTCAACAGCAGGTAGCCTTGTATTGTCAAGAGTGCTTAGAAGAAGCTAAGATCAATGTAGAGATGTTATTAACCATATTTTTTTAATTTCCTTTTTCTCAATATATTTTAGACTGTGTTTGTTAAAAATCTATACCGTGTACGGGCACTGGGAAGTCAGGGGGGGGGAGGTGGGGTGTTGGGGGGGAGGGTGGGGGGAGGGAGGGATACATACTAGGTTAGATACGATGTGTTAGATTTCAATGTAACGTGACTTCACATGTATACTGTTTTTCTTTAATTTCTCTGTAAGTACATTGACATATAGTGGAAATACACCAAGGAGGGGAGGAGTGGGATAGAAGAAAGATGGGTAGAGAGGGCGGGAGAGAGGGCAGGAGAGAGGGTGAGAAGGAAGGGAGGGAGTGGATTGGGAGAGAGGAGTGATAGAGGGGGAGGGGAAGTAGGGTAGAGGGGGATGATGGAGGGAAGATAGGAAGTTGGAGGGGGGCGGAAGAAAGAGGTGTATGGAGAGTGGAAGAGGTATATTGGGTTTCTATTTTGGGGGGTATTGCTGACAAGAGGAATTGCTGCGATTATTGTTTAATGTTGTATGGCTCCGGCTATGCACAGTATATATGTGAGTGTATGAAAATGAAAAAATGGAAAATAAAAACCTTTTTCAAAAAAAAAAAAAGAGTGCTTACACAGCAGTGGGGATAAAATGGGTTTAATAGAAATATAACCAAATAAAAAAAAATAGGGAAACCAACTAAGCAAATAGATAATAATATGAAAATGTATTGAAAAGCTATATAATACAGAATAATATCAAATGCTTTATTGCTGCATATAAAGAAGCCACTAACCTTAAGAACATATTACAGTGATATCTTGTTGTTGATAAATAATTTTAATAAGGGAAGAACTAAAAATGGGTATATATATATATATATATATATATATATATATATATATATATATATATATATATATATATACACACACACACACACACACACACACACACACACACACACACACACATACATACATACATACAGCGACTATTTAGAATATTTTGTTGAAAAATGAAGGAATAAGATTTTTGTTTGAAGGTATGAGGTACAAGGATAACAATGAACGTAAGCATACCTGATAGTTGATTGGTTGAATTATGTATAATGGAAAATAGTGATATATAAATATAAATGGTTGGTAAAAAAACCCTTTTCTTTCACATTGGGATTATATAAAGGTATACTATTATCAAATAGATAATCAAGAATGTAAGGGAACTATGATTTATTGGAAAATAATAATAATACTAATCGTAATTGAACATATACTGTACAATGAAAGTGAGGTATTTAGTTATACTAGATGAAAAATCTGTGATGGTAAATGTTATTCGAGAATATGGATGTTAAAACACCTGTAACCAAACGACATGCTGTATGTGATGATGCTTTTTTTTTATGTATGTGTTGTCTGTGTAATAAAAATAAAAATTTATATTAAAAAAAGAAGCCACTGGGATATTGATGTAAATCATGTAGTTCAAGTTCTTATATAATCAATTTGTTTGCTCTCCTTAGCCTTTCTTGGATTACAATACAGCTCAGAAAATAGTGATGTTAGTAATGACTCATTAGTGAAAATGTCTTAGGTTTTCAGATGCAGTTCTTATCTCAAAACCTGCATATTATTTTTATATACACACAGATACAAAATAGTTAGAGAAAACTGCATAAAAACATCCTTGTGTGCATAAAACGCTTGTTTAAAAACAGCATCAATCAATTTACACTGAAGAATGCAAAAAGACCAGATAGTGAGTTTTCTTTCTTTCTTTCTTTCTTTCTTTCTTTCTTTCTTTCTTTCTTTCTTTCTTTCTTTCTTTCTTTCCTTCCGTCCGTCCATCCATCCATCCATCCATCCATCCATCCATCCATCCATCCATCCATCCATCTATCTATCTATCTATCTATCTATCTATCTATCTATCTATCTATCTATCTATCTATCTATCATCTATTTCTATCTATCTATCTATCTATCTATCTATCTATCTATCTATCTATCTATCTATCTATCTATCTATCTATCTATCTATCTATCATCTATCTATCTATCTATCTATCTATCTATCTATCTATCTATCATCTATATCTATCTATCTATCTATCTATCTATCTATCTATCTATCTATCTATCTATCTATCTATCTATCTATCTATCTATCATCTCTCTCTCTCTCTCTCTCTCTCTGTATCTATCTATCTATCTATCTATCTATCTATCTATCTATCTATCTATCTATCTATCTATCATCTATCTATCTCTTCCTAGATAAGCAGGACAATATACTTATACTGCCTTGAATATTTCCAGGAGATATTTAATGATTTAGCTAAGGAATAGCTTGGTTACATCGAAGCAAATGAAGCTTTAAGAAGTGGCCGCTCATGAAACTAGCAAAACGCCTATTAAAATTTTCAACTAATTAACTACATGCCATTATCAACTTATTATTTTTAAAGAAATAAACACACTATTTTATTAGCTGAACAAAAATTACAGAACATTAAACATAATTAAATTCTTGGGACACTTACTACATATAAGCTTACTGATTTCTTCATAATGAGCGTCTTGATTGCCTTTACAAAATAAAGAGAATTAGTATCGGATTGCGTGACTGATCCTTTCTACTGAGGCTACGATTGGACGTGGTTCATCCCCTACTGAATGGCTGAACCCTTTCCAATCTTTGACTGAATATCAGGTTTGGAGGCAGAAGGAAGTAAAAGTAGCTACCCAGTGGTGCTTTGTGTGCAATTTTGAAGAAATAGACTAGATTTGAAACAGGAGAATTTAGAATACAGCACAGCTCATGGACCTGCTTTTAGCAGTAGTTAATATTTTGTTTAATGGGAAGAACCTTCAGCTAAAAATAACAAGAAACAGCTGAAAACTTTGACCTGAGTTTTTGGACAGCTACCGCTACTGGCACTCAGAACTGATAATGTTAAACCAGATGGGCAACTAGTTTAACTTGACCGAACACAGCTTGCTATATATATAAAATATCTTCTCAGTTCTTTAGATGGTATCTGTCTTCCTCACTTTCAGCTCCTCTACCAGAGGTTTGGGAGTCTGAGGGTTCTGCATAGTCTGCTGGATGGCAGAGAAATTCTATTTCATCACTTTTAACTATGTTTCCTTTCTTGACTACAATTGGCCCCCCTTCTCCAGTCCGAATGATATCCCTATGCCCTCACTGGCATTCAGAACTGACAATGTTAGAGCAGATGGGCAAGTAGTTTAACTTGATTGAAAGCAGATTTGTTTATTTGTATTAGCAATGGCACTTAGTCTCATATACTGCTTCACAGTACTTCAAAGCCCTCTCTAAGTGGTTTAGAGAGTCAGAATATTATCCGCAACAATTTGGCTCCTCATTTTACCAACTTCAGAGTCAACCATGAGCCGGTCAGGATCAAACTCCTGGCAGTGGGCACAGTTAAGTCTGAAATACTGCGTTCTGGCCACTGTGCCACCATGGCTTCCAATGTTAGGAGTTATACACCATAGTACAGTGCTCCACGCTGATTTGACATTCTAATTTTTCATCTGACTGTTACCTGTGTGAACACCTTTGCTTGCCATGGGTCATTTCGATGGTGTAATCCTTCATTAGCCCTGAAACTATGAATCCAGCTGAAACTGTAAGCTGTTCTTTGCTGAGTCTGAATGCCACCGAAAGATATGATTTGGCACTAAACATAAAGGGAAAGGAAGATCATAGCCCATGAGCACACATCTGATTTGTGTAACTCCCCCCACATTTTAATGCAGTGTTTTGGTTTCCCTTTCTTCTAGGAGAAGAAGGAAATATACTTTATGATAATGGGATAGTCATGGCTTAGGGAAAGAGCACGGATGCATTTAGATACACCCAGTTCAGTCCCAACAATTTCTTACTAAAAGCATCTCGAACGTGTAACTTGGAAGATGACTCTGCAGAGAAAGCCACTGATTGTTGCAGAAGATAGGGTTGGATTAATCGACTGATTTTAGTTAATTGCTCTATAAAGCAACTTTACAAGGAGAAGATGACTCATTTCTCATTTGTGTATCTTTATTCCAACACAATCAGTCTTGGGTTGGAATAAAAGAAGTATTATAGATCAACTTTGAGAATAGCAAATGCTGCAGAGGTGGCGCAGTGGGTAGAGTGCAGTACTGCAGCCACTTCAGCTGACCGCAGTTCTGCAGTTCGGCGGTTCAAATCTTACCGGCTCAGGGTTGACTCAGCCTTCCATCCTTCCGAGGTGGGTAAAATGAGGACCCAGACTGTGGGGGCGATATGCTGACTCTGTAAACTGCGTAGAGAGGGCTGAAAGCCCTATGAAGCAGTATATAAGTCTAACTGCTAATGCTATTGCTATTGCATGTCTTTTGCTAGTTAGTTAATTATTTATTATGGTCACTGATCAAAATTCTGGAAGTTAATAAAGTAAACAAATAGCTTCCGTTTCAAGTAAAAGTACTTTAAAGGACACCATTAAGGTAATTAAAATATGTTGGGTTTTGCAAAGAGTGTAACAAAGTTTTACTACATCAAGGAAATGGAATCATAGTGGCCTGACAGGCGCAACTATATTTAAAATACGTCAGATCTATTTTGGTTCTTTATCAGTAGAGAGTTCCAAAATTGGCCCTTGTAGCTATATAAGGAGGTGCAGTGTAACAGAACATAGGCTATAGATTCAATGGCCCTTTTTTACAATGGCACAATCTGAGCATGTAAGGGAGTCTATTTACCCTTAAGAACAGCTGCTAAGAGGGCATTAACACCTGCTAATGTTATTGTCAAGCCTGCATTTATATTCCTTTTAGAATTTTTGCCTGCCACACGTTCTCTTATTTCATTATGCTGTTTCTTTAGTATAGTTGATGGGAGAGGGGGAATAGACAGGAGTAGGATTGTGGAATGTATTGTTTTCATTCTTTACTAGAAGCCAAGGTTGTCTTTTGTCTCCCCACCAATACACCTGACCAGAAGCAGCTGGGTGTGGATGCCAGCATGGAAGGAGAAGATTGGACCATGTTTTATAGTTTTTATAGTTTTATTAAACATTTATAGGCCGCCCTTTTCCCTGAGGGGACTCAGGGCGGCTTACAATGTGATGGTTGAAGTTGTTTTAACGCAAACCAAAGATGCCTTTTAAAAAACAAGTTTACATCATATTCTTATGCATGCCAGTGCTGTGTGTGAGGTAATTTAAGGTGGTTCTAACAAGTGTCGTCAGCATCTTCATATCCGGTCACATGGGCGGCAAGCCACTCCCACCAGGTCACATGGCCGGCAAGCCACTCCCACAAAGGAGGCCACACCCACAGAGTAGGTTCGAACAATTTTTGAAACCCACCACTGTAACCCACCACTCTGGCAAAGTGAACGGTTGTTGCTGCCACTAATTCTTGCACATTTTGGACTACATAGTTTTGATGCAGCCTGAGTTTGCTAGAAATGTGAGAAACTATGCCCAGATATTAAAGAATTTAACTTGCTCGTCTGTTTGGCTCTTTGACTACTAGGCATGTCCTCCAAAAATTAGCTTCAATATAATTGATTTCATAGGCTTCCTTTGAATAATAAGTGGTTAAGCACTGGAATGTTTTAATTCACTTGGTGCTTGCAATAGGAGTTCTGAATCATTTGGATATAGTAAGATGGTAATTTGCTTATTGGCTAATTTTGGGGACTGATGGTCTGAATTATTTATTTTGTTCACAAGATAATTGGTGTACAAAGTGAACAACGGGAAACAAGATGTATCCCTGCCTTATTCTTCTATAACCTTTGTCTTTTACTACAATTATACAACAGTGAACCTTTATTTTAGATTTTGATGGAATTACCTATATTAATAGAAGCAACCATCTATTGTGTTATTTTTTTAATTAGCCTGAGAATTTTGTCTTGAAGCTAAAGTTGACCTGACACCAATAAATACAGTATGCAATATGAAACCTATCTTGGCCACATAAGGCAGAGTCAAAAATTGAGATTCCAGTTCTGAAATCTACTTCCTTGTCTTCTAGAATGTGACAGTTGATTAAATCACAAGCAGTCTTTTTTATAGTCTGGAGAGGAGCCTAATGACCATCAGCTGAGCGGAATTACCTCCTGTAATTGCGTAATTGCTCCTGACGCCGAGTAGCTCTTCGGTGCTGGGCAACCAGGAACAACTCACTGCTGGTTTCTGGATCACTCTCCCTTCTCTCCTCCCCACTGGTCCAAGGCTCAGGTGCCTCCTGGTGGCCAACCAGTCTCTCTGCGTCCTGCTTGGAGTCGGAACCCTGTCCAGGGTCCTCCACCTCCTCCAGAGCCGACTCAGAGGGCCCCTCGCTGTCGGAGTGTTGTGGCAGCTCCAACGGCACCTGCTGGGCCACAACAGCTGTCTATGTAGAAATTTTATGTATGCCTTGAGATTACACTAAAGCCTTTTGCTATATTAGCTTTCTGATCTTCAGTATAGAATTTGTGTGCATTATCAATGCTCACACACCCACTGACAAACCCACAGAACCAAGATCACTAGTTTAATAGCTTTCATTGCAAATAAGCACAGTATGCTTTTCTGTTTTTGGAAAGCAACTGGCAATTTTACTTATAACATCCAGAACACAGGAAATTAAAACTAACAAAAACCGACAAAAGGAAATGTGATACTTTTCCAGAGTAACACAAAGTACTTCCATTTTAATATAAAAGTGCCCTTTATTTGTGAATAATTCGAATGTAAAGTCGTTCTGTTAGAAGAGTTTCCAGTAAATTACTACAATTTCTCTCATTCCTATGCCTATTGGCTTTCATTTTTCAGTGCAAAGCTTTGCCATTATAGCAGTCTGAATGACTGCAAAGTTGTGCCAAATCATGGAGCATTTTTGCATTGTTAATCGATATTAACCTGCAAAAGAGCTATAAAATTCTCTAGCACAGCAAGATTCCGGAGAAGGAGGAGGAGGACGGTAAATAAACTTTACACATGGTTACATATACTACTTAACATTAGACCCTTTTCAGGTTCAAGAACTTTAATCACTCTCTAAGTGTGAAGTTAGTTCTTACAGAGCCATTAAAAACAAGATATCAAATACATACACACACACACCACAAAATTAAAGCCTCAAAATGCACACTTGTGCAGAGGTAATAAACATTTTTTAAAAATCTTACTAGCCTGTTTCTTCTATACCTACTTTTAACATGATTACTATAATGCCATAGTTATAACTCTTCGTGTACACAGAAAGTTGTTGATTGAAAACGCAAAGGATTTTCTTGGTTCCTGTGCTTCTATTTTTTCCTATGATTCTTTTCCAAAGTTCAGCAGTGCATGATTTTATCATTTTTTCCAGTCAACTGGAGTACAAGCATTTTATTTCTAGCTCTCCAACCACACACAGAGTCTTAATGGTGCATTTCTCCTTGTAGAGTGAAGCCTGAGAGTTAAGTTTCAAATCATGTCATTTGAAATCTGTGTGGTTTAGAGCCTTTATAGTAAAATAACAACAACACCAGTTCTCAAATAAGTATCTATATGTCTATACTCAGATCACCATCTCTTTTCAGTTGTAACATCTATATGACAATATTTTTCTCATTTAAACTGATAGAAATAGATGCATTTGATCAATGCATAGAGTGTATTATTCTTTTATGACAGTGGTCTTATAATCAAGATAGGTGTGATCATTGTTAGGTAAGCTCCCCGTTGGGAGAACGAGTACGTTCAGAGAAGCGTTGTGAGAGTGGTGTTGGAGAACACACAAACCAGCATACAGAGACACTGCAGTTTAAATAGGCTTTTATTTTCGTGGAAAATAGAGGTATCAAGAGTCCATCAAACAGTCCAAGTCATACACGGTTAAGTCAGTCAGTCATACAAACAGTCCAGTACACAAAGTTTGCTAGCAGTTGCAAAACTTACAATAGCTCATGCCAATCACTATACGGCACTTCTAACAGCCAGCTTCCAAACACTCAGATCAGATCAGCATCTAACAGTGATTCTGGCTCCATCTTATGGCCGCTTGGGGAAACAGCAACCAATCACATTTACAGCATGATTTAAAGAAACAGGTACAGCATTGTTACATGATTTATATATTGCCAACCCAACCGTTAGATTATATTCCTAACAATAATAAATGCCTTTTTTTTGGGGGGGGGGGAATTCATTTAGCCTCTTCTCACAGTATTGTCATTGTGCCAGGTTTTTAGTCAAGCCCTATAAGCATTGATTTATATTCAGGTAGAGCATGATTCATATTCCGTTCAATACAAAAAAGGTCGGGAGTAAAAACTAGCAGGTGTATAAAATGGGGACAGACACAGCAGGTGAAAGCTTTCACAAGTTCACCTTATGCTACTAATGTTGTTTGCCTTTCAGCAAGATTTGGAAGAAGGCATGCAGTAGAATTAGCAGTACTGAATTATTAGCTCGGTAAAGACCATTATATTTTTAATTGGATTTGATAGTGTTTACAGTAGATTGTGAGAAAAGCTTTTCCACCAGCTTGTGATGGAAGTGGATATTCTGAAGTTTAAGGACTGGTTTTAGGACCTATGCATGGTTCCTTTTTGTAGACTTCAGCTCAACATTCAATACCATCATTCCAGAAACTCTTCACTCTAAACTGATAAATACAGACTCCTCCCATCTTGGACATAATCTGTTTCAACTCTTCCACTCATGATGCCACTACAGGGCATTGCATATTAAAACAACTAGACACAGAGACAATTTTTCCCTCATGCATTCTTTGTTTTTTTTTGAATTTTTATTTTATACACATAAGCACATCAACAGAACACATAAACACATTAGCAAATATAACCACATAACTTAAAAACAACATAAGAACAATAAGTTCCATCGTATATCATAACAGCAGTTCCGAATCGGTTTCTTTGCCGTTAGTGTTTTCCCTTCTATACATTTCTATCTTGCGTTCATAATCTCGTTATTCGTTATCCATTTTTATATACATTTCTTTATTTATTTATACTTGGCTAATTATGATCAAGTATTATTTACCTATATTGTGCTTTATATTTTTACTGTCATTTATTCTCTTACATACAGTTATAGGTATACATTCACATAGTTATTCTTTTTCTTTGCCATTCTTATATTATTATTGTACAATTGTATCACAGCGGCCAGTTGTTTCGCCGGATTTGGCATTGGTTACTAGTCGGGCCCCACCCAGGGGCCTAGGACATCGTAATGTATTTTCGTAATATGCGTGCAGATCCAAGCAGTGCGGCTTTTTGCATTTGACTGATGGTGATTTTGTCAATTTTTAACTGTTTTAAATGTAATTCCAGTGCTTTTGGAATAGCACCCAGTGTGCCAATTACCACTGGAATTACCACTGCTGGTTTGTGCCATAGTCGTTGAATTTCGATTTTTAAGTCCTGGTATTTTGCGATTTTTTCATGTTCCTTCTCTGCGACCCTGCTATCACCTGGTATTGCGATGTCTATGATTGTGACCTTATTTTTCTCAACCAATGTGATGTCTGGTGTATTATGTGCCAGTATTTTGTCTGTTTGTATGCGAAAATCCCACAAGATCTTGACCATCTGATTTTCGGTGACTTTTTCAGGCTGATGTTCCCACCAGTTTGTTGCTGTTTTAATATTATAATTTTTGCACAAATTCCAATGGATCATTTGTGCTACTGAATTGTGCCGCAATTTATAATCAGTCTGCGCGATTTTTTTACAGCAGCTGAGTATGTGATCAACAGTTTCGTCAGCTTCTTTGCAAAGTCTGCATTTGGCATCATCAGAGGATTTTTCGATTTTGGCCTTAATGGCATTTGTGCGGATAGCTTGTTCTTGCGCAGCCAGGATTAGTGACTCTGTTTCTTTCTTTAATGTACCATGGAGATTTGGTTCTTATTTTTCTGTTCTTTGGTGCTCTGCAACCAATAAATTAGGATTAAAAAAGAGTGTTAGTGACATAAAATGCTATGACTGGTTGTGTGTGTGTGTGTGTGTATGTGTGTGTGTGTGTGTGTCTGTGTGATCCAGTGGTGGGTTCCGGATCCAGTATGGTTGGAATGGGCCCAGCATCGTCCACATGGATGCGCACAGTGCGTGCATGGATCTTACTGTCCAGCAACGCCTCCGCGGTGCTCCAGCTGGCCAGTGGAGTGTCATGCAGGCGCTGTACGTGCTGTGCGCAAGCATGGAAGCACCAAAGACTTTAAAGACAAGTAAGGAGCACGGCCAGGTGGACCCTCCAGAGCACCATACTGGAACGGTACCCGGTGCTTCCGGCACACTCCGGTACTCCCGTACCAGGGCGTACCGCCTGCAACCCACCACTGGTGTGATCTTGAATTTGTGTATTGTCAGATGGAGAATAATCCTTGAAATGAAGCCCTCATTGGCCACCAATCAAAGCATTCTGGAGTAATGAAAAGCTCAGGAGAATAGAAAGCGATCTGCTCCTCTGGTTTGTCGATATCACCAATGTTGCATCCTCAGCTGTTTTATTGTTCTCAGATTGTTTTCTGATTTCCTACAGAAGAGTGTCTGTGGCTAGAGCTAATTTTATTGGCCTTTTAGTTCTTGCTCATTTGGAAAGACATCCTTCTTGTTTTGTTTTTTTAAGAAAACCTGTCCACTAGAGAGGATTACTTTCGTAACTGTCAACAATCTACAGGGCATAACAACTCTTATCACTGAGCAATTAAATTCCACATGATTTGGTAATCATATTTAAGCAGTGACGTGTGGTGAGTTTTATGGCTGGTGAGGCAGCTTTTTAGTCTTGTGGACTTCAACTCCCAGAATTCCACAGCCAGGCATGCTCAGTTCCGATTTAAAGCGACAGCATTTTCCCCCTTGCAAAATAAGTTTTCCCATTCTTTTTCTTCTCCCTCCCCCTCCTTCCTCCCTCTCTCCCTCCCTCCCCCTCTCTCAAACAGACACACGCACACAGAGAACTTGGATCCCTCTCTCACTCACTCACAAACAAATACAGAAATTGGATTAGATATATTTTCCAAAGGCTTGAAAGCAGCTCCTCTGCCATACCCCCCCTTCCCCTGCTGCCTTCCGATCAGAGCCTTTGATTTCAGGTAGAGCCACATTGCCTTTTCAGTGAAGCTGGGCTTATATACTTTTATCCAGCTGTGTGTTTGTGTGTGTATGTGTGTGTTTGAAAAGGCAACGTGGGTTCTGCATGCAATCAAACTTTTTGAATTCCTCCCCCTCCCCACACATGCACCTTTTCCAGCTGTTTCATAGAGGATTTCAACTCTGCCCTCATGAAAGGCCAGAGCTCTGAGTCAGACTGAGCTAGTTGCTCCCAAAGAACTCTAAAAAGCCTCTAAAAATGCCCTCTACAGGAGGCGAGAGAATACGTGCCTCATTTGCATAAGGAATTCTTTGCTTTTTAACCCTTGGTTAACTCTTAAAAGGCGAAAAATTCCTTATGCAAAAGAGGCCCCTAGTTCTCTGGCCTCCTCCTATAGTTAACACTAAGCACTGTTCCAAGTCACTGTGACTTAGAATCTGGTAGCAACTACCTTGGCTTTAATTATTTTACAAAAATTCTTTAAAATTCTTTCCTTTCCCTCATGACTGGTGAGGCCACGCCTCCCCTGCCTCTAGTGACTGCACGTCCCTGTATTTAAGATTATTAGAATGTTTTCTTGCAACTCTAAGAGGCTATCAGTATTTGAACATTAACAGCATGATTATGACTTTCCCACCCCCATCCTCTAAATAGCAAACATTACCATTATTCCACTCCAGAATTGCGTCAGTGAAAGAAAAGGATTCATAACAACAATTTTTGCTCACAAGGCCTATATAAAAGAGTGCTACCTTTTCTTTTTTCTTTTCTGCTTTCATTGGCAGTATAACCATAGCATGCGTCATTAGGAAGAGAAATGCACTGAAGTAATTTGCTATTTGCAGCGCATTTTTTTCAGTTAGTTTTCAATTTTAGCAGAATATAGCTTAGTCCTCTGTGAGAAATTTGGTCTTTACTCTACCAGGTAATATGTATGCTTTTCAGTAATCCCATCCTTCCCCCCCTTGATACAGAAACAAAATAAGTTCCAGCATATCCTAAGCTTCTTGTTAATTAAATTCATTTGTTTTACTTACTGAAATATTTAGATAGAATGAGTGGAGCAAAGATAAGATAACTAGGTCAAAACTTTTTTTAAAAAACTTTGTATCTTGCTTGCTTTTCTTTCTTATTTGCAGAGGTTATTTGGAGAATATCGCATTTATGCTTTATTTCTTTTAAAATTGGTTCACTGGGGAAATCTCATTAGTTCAGGAAATAGCAACCGCATTCCCAGCAGTTCTGTTTTGCATGGTACTGTTGAAGTCAGTGGAACAAAACTAGGCTTTCACCTGGTGAACATCTGGACTCTTTTTTTATATACACCCCATGAGAATGGTAGTTACATAGATTTCTTCTAACATTCCCAGTTAAAGCTGAAGAAGTAGATTGGTAAAGATTCCAACACTATAAAATGTTGAAGAAGAGTGCATTGAAGATAGTGTTTTAATATCTCTGATCTGGCTTTATTGTCCCTATGTTCCTGTGTTAAACATAAAATTAAAGAAAGAAATGATGTATGCGGTGAATAATGCTTCAGGGAAAATGGTATAGTTTTCTTTTTCTTTAAAGAAAAACATTATGAAAAACAGAATAAGGCAAATTCCTCCATAGGACATGAGAACTTGAGGGGAAACCTATATGTTATATGAAAATTGTAGATTGTAGATTGTAGAAGTTTATTTATATGCCGCCCTTTTCCCTGGGGGGACTCAGGGCGGCTCACAACCAAAAAGGGGGGGGGAACAAACTTTTAACATATAAGACAATACATAATTAAAACACAACATTCATACCATTTGGGCGGGTTACAGTCTTAGCCCCAGGCCTGACGGGTGGTGAGGGTACGAATCTCCATGGGGAGATCGTTCCATAGGGTCGGAGCTGCCACCGAGAAGGCTCTCCTCCGCGTGGTTGCCAGTCGGCATTGACCGGCAGATGGAACTCGGAGGAGGCCTAATCGATGAGATCTAATAGGTCGCGTGGAGGTGATTGGCAGTAGGCTCTTAATCTGTTTTGATGTCTTACATCATCTTTATTACTGCAATGCAACAGTGAAGAGCTAAACAAGAAAGGGTGTTTATGAAAAAGACAAGATGGCTTAGTGTTGGACTACTGACCAAATTCCACTGTACCATGTAATGCTTTTATAGCAATAACACTTAGACTTACATACTGCTTCACGGTGCTTCTACAGCAGCATATTGCAGTGGTGGGTTTCAAATTTTTTTAGAACCTCTTCTGTAGGTGTGGCCTGCTTTGTGGGAGTGGCTTGCCAGCCATGTGAACGAGTGGGAGTGGCCAACTTGTAAAATGTGGTGAAACTCACTTAACAACGCTCTTGCTTAGCAACCAAAATGTTGGCTCAGAAACTCTGGCATTTGAAGCACACAAGTCTTAAAGCTGTCAAGTTACAAGACCCTTGGACTCCTAGCCCTTTAGGAAAAGAAAAAACCCTGGGGTGTTCAAACTTGACAGCTTTTAAGACTTGTGGACTTCAACTCCCAGAATTCCTCTTCTCGCTCTTCATCTTGATGATGTGCAGACGGGCGGGGAGAGAGAGCTGGAACTGGTTCTAAACGGCACTGTAGATTTGTGGAACCTCTTCTATAGAAGAGGTTAGAACTGGCAAGAACCCACCCCTGGCATATTGTCCCTAACAATTTGGGTCCTCATTTTATCCACCTGGGAAGGATGGAAGGCTGAGTCAACTTTGAGCCTGGTAAGATTTGAACTGGCAAATTGCAGTCAGCCAGCAGTCAGCAGTAGTAGCCTGTAGTACTGCAGTCTAACCACTGCACCACCATGGCTCTTTTAGATTCTTGTGAAGCAGAGGTGGGTTCCTGGCAGTTCGCACCAGTTTGGTAGAACCGGTTCGTCAAATCTACCGAACCGGTTAGAAGAGGTTCCACCAGTGGACCCGGAAAGCAGGCCACACCTACAGAAGAGGTTCCAAATATTTTTGAAACCCACCACTGACACACACAGAGAGAGAGAGAGAGAGAGAGAGAGAGAGAGAGAGAGAGAGAGAGAGAGAGAGAGAGAGAGAGAGAGAGAGAGAGAAAGAGAAAGGAAGAAAGAAAGGAACAAAGAAAGGAAGAAATAAAGAAAAAAAGAAAAAAAAAGAAAGTAAAGTGAGAGAGAGATGAAAGAAAAAAGGAAAAAGGGACAGAGAGACAAAAGGAAGGAAAGAGAGAGAGAGAGAGAGAGAGAGAGAGAGAGAGAGAGAGAAAACACATGGCCGGCAAGCCACTCCCACCAGGTCACATGGCTGGCAAGCCACTCCCACAAAGGAGGCCACACCCACAGAGTAGGTTCCAAATTTTTTTTGAAATCCACCACTGTTGTGAAGGATTCTGAAGTAGGTAGTTTTGGACTGACCCAGCAGAGCAGATTTTCAGAATCCCTGAATGGATTTGGTTATGGCTTGTTTCCAGATTTTGAGAATATAATCACCCTTTATATAATGGGGGGGGATATCACAAAATCAAATAAAATACGGACTCTGCAATGTGGAAAAAGGAGAAATTGATATTGATATATTTAATTCCTCTACACGTCTGTTTCATTAAAAGGAGTGGAAAAATATCAGGGACTTTTAATGATTTTGTAACATCCGCTTGATTAGGGGCAGAGATTCTTCAGGTAGCTCCACTTGAAATACCCTTCAGTGAACAGTATGCACACCCAGTAAATTCACAATTTAGTTTTCATACATTTAAGGTTACAATTTCTCATCCACTCCCTTGACATGAAGGGTATAATGTTCCAGAAAGTTGGAAAAAGATTAAGAGGGGTCATCTTAGACAAAACACAGTATTCGCAGTATCTAATTTTCTTTTGGCTTCTCTCATCCCCTCTTGTATCCTTTGCAGAGATTGCTTAAAGTTCTATCCTTATTCAAAGTTTTGAAAGCTAAGAATATATAGCAAGCAAGACAGCAAGACAGGGTAAAACCACTAAACTTTCTAGGTTAGCATTCAGTTCCCTAAGCAGCCAATTAATGGAAACTTTTCTTCATTTTCTTTATTCACCTCAGTATTCTGATAGATCCCATTCAACAGACTGAAGGCTGAGAGTAATAAGTATGTGTATATTCAAATTAGAATAGTTATTCAGTATGTTGATGCACGAACAGGACTATTTATAACAATGTTGAAAATAAAACTGTTATTTTAGGCAACATATTGTTCAGGACAGATATTTTAGGCTTCAATCTTAAACCTATATACCAGAGGTGGGTTCCTACCAGTTCACACCTATTCGGTAGAACCGGTTCATCAAATCTACCGAACCGGTTAGAAGAGGTTCCACCAGTGGACCCGGAAAGCAGGCCACACCTACAGAAGAGGTTCCAAATTTTTTGAAACCCACCACTGGTCCTTGGATGTGATTATTCTACACTATCATGCTCATATTTATAAAACTCAGTGCCTCTGTGAAAGGTAAGGATGACTACTGCGTTTGTGGTGCAATCAGAACATTGCGTGTGTTGAAGTTATTTTAACGCAAACCAAAGATGCCTTTTAAAAAACAAGTTAACATCCTATTCTTATGCATGCCAGTGCTGTGTGTGAGGTAATTTAAGGTGGTTCTGACAAGTGTCATCGGCATCTTCATATCCGGTCACATGGGCGGCAAGCCACTCCCACCCGGTCACATGGGTGGCAAGCCACTCCCACAAAGGAGGCCACACCCACAGAGTAGGTTCGAACAATTTTTGAAACCCTACACTGCTATATACCTAGGAATTTTATTATTTGAGGGCTAACTTCTGACTAGACACAACTTATCAGTTATGTAAAAATCTACAATTGTTATTAAGGCTTTAAAATGGATTATGTGTCTCAAATAACCTATGGATAATACATCTCATTAGACATGCAAGGAGTAGGTTTCATTCATCTAATTATAATCCCATTGCATGCTTCCGATTATCCAGAAAGATATGACTTAATTGTTCCTTGAGCCATGTTTTTGATCCATTTAAAAAAGAAAGAAAGAAAGCCAGCATGAAATAGAGAAAAAAAAATTATCAATAAGACTGCATAAACAATAAGCAATTTGTACTATAATCAATCCATGGATGAAAAGCTGTTTTTTCCCATTCATCTTTATCTTTTAGAAAAAATTAGTAACAGCTAGTGCTTAGTTTTACAGCTCCTCTTAATAATCAGAATATAAATAAGATTGCATTTTTATAGAGCTACATCTCAAAATAATCCTCATCTGTGAAAATGTTATACATTTGTCCAGAATTAGGATATATTTATGCAAATTCACACACATCACTATTCTGGGGCCAGAATACATATACAGTTTTTCTATAAAAATACTGTGGGTAATATTTGCAGTGATAATGGGCAAGTGAAATATATTTTTGCATTGGAAACCAGTTTTTTTAAATTGGGAAAGCATCAGAGAAAAGAAAAGCCACTGGGATACTCAGAGCTAAAAAGCTAAGAAAATATATTTTAAGAATCTCTCTCTCCCCCCTCCTCTCTCTGTGTAAAGGGGGGTGTTTGTTGTGAGATAGAGCTGTCACATTCACAACAACAACAACAAAAGATTTGTTCTCGGCTGTCTAAAATTTGGACCAAGTGACAAGAACATGAGGAGACCTGTTGGATGTAAAGGCTATTTAGGCTGCTGTCTTGTTTCCAGAATGACCAACTTAATGCATAATTAGACTTTTTTCAGCAAATGACCAAAAGAAACTTCTTAAAATAAGAGTTCACCAATGGAGGATGGAATGTTTTAGCAAACATTGTTTGCTAAAAATAAAAGGAAACCAAACCTCGGAAACCAAGTTCAGCTGTAATGAATATTAGAAGAGACTTTACAACCCTTACATAACTACATACAAAATTCTACTTCAAAACATGATTGATTTGAAAGAATCAGCGTGTACCAGAATCAGGGGTGGGTTTCAACCGGTTCGTGGCGGTCCCCGCGAACCGGTTGGTCGGCGAACCCGGAAGTAAGTAACTTCCGGGAACGGCGAAGGGCCCACCCACCCGCACGTGCTCCTTACCGGTCTTTGAAGGCTTCTGCGCTTCCACGCAGGCGCATGGCACATACAGCGCCTGTGCGAGTCTCCGCGAGCAGCTGGAGCATCGCGCAGGTCCTAAGACGCATGCGTGAACTGCGCACGTGCACGAGGACACCGCCGGCCCCGTTCCAACCGAACCGGTTGGAACGGGATTAGCAACCCCCCCCTGACCAGAATGTATAGATTGAAATGGAATCTTCAGCTATTATATTTAATTTAAGTGTTTTTACATGTTCATTTGTGAAAAAGACATTTACTGCAGAATCCGGCAATGCACCTAAACTGAAAACCGGGCATTCAAAGAGCAAGAATAAGCTATTGTTCATTTATTTAATATGCATGGTAACTTAAAAAAGTAACCGCATTTTCATTATGAGCCAAAACACATTATAAATCAAAACACAAAACTAAAACCAGAGCTATGCAGTCCATGGCTGCAGGCCACAGGAACTACGGTATTCCATTAGCACTCTGCTAATGGACACAGCCCATAGTAATCTGTTTCAATTTGGTAGCAAAATTATTACATTTTGGCAAATATAAACTTTGCAGAAAACTGGTAAAATAATGAATTTGGAAATATTTAAAAGAGCTATAGTCATAAAACACCATTTCCCCCCCACATAATTGAGAACTGTTACAGAAGGTAGCAAGTGAATATATACAAATATAAAGAAAATAATAGTGCAATAGGTGAATGTGAGTCCTATTTCTACATAAACTATCAGCAAAATGCTTTAAGGAAACAAAACAGGAAATGGGAACTGTTTCTCCTTGAATCACTAAGTCTTTTTCAGAAATGTTGGCTTGCATATCTGTTTCTCTCCAGCTGCAATATGTAATCTGATAGGATGTGATATATACCTGTTAAGACTGGACATCAATATCATGAAACTTTGAAACTTTTAAAGAAAAAAAAAGATATACCATATTATTCTGTGCCTTCCATTCAAGCCAAGAGGAAAAACAGCTTTAGCTTTATTTTTTCACTAAGTATAGCTGCAGCAATCCTTTAGTCCCAAATATTTATCTCCAGGTGGTTTATACATGTTACAAAACTGCTCACATATGTGACCTATCTTACGATCAATGTATTATTCAAAGATAATTATGGGACTGGAGACTAAAACATATGAAGAACGGTTGCGGGAACTGGGTAGGTCTAGTTTAATGAAAAGAAGGACCTGGGGAGACATGATAGCAGTGTTCCAATATCTCAGGGGTTACCACAAAGAAGAGGGAATCAAACTATTCTCCAAGGCACCTGAGGGTAGAACAAGAACTAATGGGTGGAAACTAATCAAGGAAAGAAGCAACTTAGAACTGAGGATAAATTTCCTGACAGTTAGAACAATTAACCAGTGGAACAGAAGTTGCCTCCAGAAGTTGTAAATGCCCCAACATTGGAAGTCTTTAAGAAGATGTTGGATAGCCATTTGTCTGAAACGGTATAGGGTTTCCTGCCTAGGCAGGGGGCTGGACTAGAAGACCTCCAAGGTCCCTTCCCACTCTGCTATTGTATTGCATTGCATTGTATTGTATTATTGTATAATGTCCTTTAGTTAATATTGCAGCTATTTTCCAATGGCTGGAAAAATCAAGACAAGTAGAACCAGACTAATTATATCGAACAGTCGCATAGTAAATCCCATTTAAATGAAATTAAAAATCAACATGATTAACGTAAATCTTATTGATTTCACTTTAACGGGCTGCAACCCTATATATATCTACTGAGGAAAAAGTGCAAGTAAGGACATTGCATGTAAGGTGATTTATGCTTAGATGGGGGGGGGGGGATGTAAGATTACAGACAAGGTAAAAGTAATTTAGTTTTCATCCAGTCTGCAGTGGCAGGATGTTTAAGTTTCTTTTCTGGACCTTCACAGCTCACTAACTGATTCTAAGCATGTTGTAAAAAAGGATGTTGTTACATTACTGACAGATATTAGGTTAATGTGGAACCAACAATTCTAAGTTTTCAAAAACAGAGTTACTTTCAGTGACCGTTGTTTACCCAAATGATAGCAGTGGATACACAACTGAATCCCATGTTTTTGCACAACTGCATAACTCTATAGCAACTGACTTCTCTACAATTATTTGGAAAACTTGGTTCTCCTTGGTACCTAATCTGTTCTGTCCCCCCCCTTCACGGCTGGTTAACAAACGCAGTCAGGCAACTTAAAAGGAAGTCTTTCTTTATCAGTTTTCAGTTCAAACTGGCTTCGACCCCAGAAATAACATAAATACAAGTCTCCGACAAGAATGCAAAACGAAAGACTCTGATAAGCACTGCACTTCTTCCACAGTCTTCACAGATCAGGTTTACATGAAACACCAAAGCACTTATCCAAGTGTAACAGGCATAAATCACGATGAATAAACAAGCAATGTTGTACAAACCAAGGCACGCACGAAGGAACGACGTTGACTCCAGCGACTGGGGCGTGGCAGCATCCGTCCTTTTATCTCCAAACTTCCTCCCACAAGCCCCAGCTGCATACTGAATCTTGTATCCCGAAAAGACTCTCAGCAGAACTGCTGAGTCACAACACTAATCCTACAACAATTTCTTACCACACAGTCCCAGTGACTCCGTAATGCCTCTTACAGGAATATTTAGAACTTATACTGAATGAGACACACATATTCCATAAGGAAAAGAAGCATAGAACTACAGGCTCTCTCATTTTCTAAGCACTTTACTAAGTTCTACAGATGCGTTGTTAAAATACAAACACTTTGCTTCATAATATGCTGGCTACTCATTTATTATTGTAAATTAAAACCAAGGAAGAAAGGCATGGAGCTTAGCTTGGGGAGTGCCATGGTATGTCTTAGTGGCCAAACTGTTGCCCACGATACCAAATTGAGGATCCGTTGTTTAAATTGTTGAGCAATGCCTTACAAGAGCATGCTTTAGAGATTTCCCATTTCTATTTGGATGTGCCTGATTGAACCTAGAACCTTCAACATGCAAAGCGTGACCCAACAAAAAGGGCGAATGACAAAACCGCGCCCGATGAAACCGCGTCGCTGACGTCATCAACGCGGCAACAACAGCCAGCGCGGAGAAAGAAGGGCACTTTAAATAGCGCGTCGAAAGAAAGCCGATTTAACTTAAGGTAAGTGTTAGGTTTAGAGTTAGGTTTAGGGTTAGGTTTAGGGCTAGGTTAAGGGTTAGGGTTAGGTTTAGGGTTAAGTTTAGGTTTAGGGTTTACAGCGTGCTTCTGTCTCCGCGCTGTTGTCGCCTGTTGATGATGTCAGCGACGCAATTTAGTCGGGCGCGGTTTTGTCGTTTGCCCTTTTGTCGGTGAACCCATGCAAAGCTATATGTCAGATATAGGTATTTCTCTTCAGCTGTTATTTTATGAAAACAGGGTTTTGTGGTAGTACAGAGAATTTTAGTGAAAAAACACTTTTCCTTCCATAAACAGTCTTATAAACATTCTGCTGTCTATAATGTACCTTATAATCTTAAACCCCTAGTTGTTCCCCTGCGACAGTGAAGAGAGTAGCCAATCAGTGAGTTATAATTTCTAACTATCATTTTAAAAAGAGCTAATTTTTAGCTACTCTTAGCAGTTCTTGAAGCTGAGATATTAGATAAAATATGCATTCCCTACTTTGCCTATTTGTAAGAAAGAAATAATTCTGATCCCCCCCCTTTTTTTAACCAATGAAAGCATTGATGCTAGAAGACATGACATTCATAGGGATATGGAAAACATTTCTTTTTTAATCTTCTCAGGTAGGCAATTATTTCTATCTCATAAAATCCAGAAATCCTCATTGTTTGCTGTTTCTGTGTATCAGAAACGATTAAAAAACATAGGGAATTGTAATACTTTAAAAAAGTCATTAGTCTAAATACAGGAAAATAGTAATATGCTAAGCCACAGTTAGTTTTTCTCTTCCCCAATAATATTTGTGGACTGTGTTTTGAGACACAGTCTCAAAGATGAGAAATTAATCGATTGTCTGGTATTTGGGGAAGATAATACTGCTTTGTGTTGTGGCCCAGGAGGAGCCGCAAGACTCTGACAGCGAGGGGCCCTATGAGTCAGCCCTTGAGGATGTGGAGGACCCTGGATAGGGTTCCGACTCCGAGCAGGGTGTAGAGAGACTGGTTGGCCACCAGGAGGCACCTGAGCCTTGGACCAGTGGGGAGGAGACAAGAGAGAGTGATCCAGAAACCAGCAGTGAGTTGTTGCTGGATGCATGCCATCGAAGAGCTACTCAGCATCAAGAACATTTACGCAATTACAGGAGGTAATTGCACTCAGCTGGTGGTCATTAGGCTCCTCTCCAGACTATAAAAAAGACTGCTTTTGACATGCCCCTCTTTGCAGACTTCAACACATTGACTAAAGAGAATATAACTAACTTGGCAGGCTGGATTGCTGCCAAGGTTTGTTGGACTTGCTGCCAAGGTCCTTATCTGTTTGTTTGCTTGGCTTTCAGCCACCCAAGATTCTGACCTTGCTATTAAAGAACATTCTAATTAAGCTTGTCTTGGCTTTTGTTACTGGATGGAGGAAGGGGTCAGAACAGCTTTATATACCTAAAATGAGCCTTCTTCTTCT